>NW_016804830.1:2319983-2325379 GCF_001698545.2 Rhinopithecus bieti
AAAAAAAAAAAAAAATGACATCTCCACAGGGAGAGGAGATCCATAAATACAGTACCTTTGCCTGTGCTATAAGATACCCCATGCGCAACCCGGTAACACATCCCCACCTACAATTATAAGCAGCAGAGGCTCATCCAGAGACACTCATTTTGAAAGTAAAACGTAAGAAAGAGGGGTCTCCCCTGGCGACAAGTTTGGATTAGGGCTATATTTTTGGAGCAACAGATGTTTTCCTCTGCCTTACTTCGAGTAACCTCCATATGCCCAGAACCAATTTACCTGGAATAAATTGGATTGTGTTGTAGGATCCATGTAGTGGCCAACAGGAACCCACATCAGACCAGAATATATGACTTGGCTTCACAGATTTGTGCCCTACTTATATTTATTCCAAATTCATAGTGGGATGAAACTGTCTCTCCTTAGTATAATCCCAGCCATGAAAGGCAAAAGCCACTGAGCCTTTACCAGCACCACCATCTCCTTTTTAATAAAAAATCTCAGTGGGGTGCAGTGGCTCACACCTGTAATCCTGGCACTTTGGGAGGCCAAGCCAGACGGATTATGAGGTCAGGAGTTCCTGACCAGCCTGGCCAACATAATGAAACCCCATCTCTACTAAAACTACAAAAAATTAGCTGGGCGTGATGGTGGGTGCCTATAATCCCAGCTACTTGGGAGGCTGAGGCAGGAGAATAGCTTGAACCCAGGAGATACAGGTTGCAGTGGGCCAAGATCGTGCCATTGAACTCCAGCCCAGGCGAGTTTGAACTCTGTCTCAAAAAAAAAAAAAAAAAAATCTGGACAGGTGCGGTGACTCACGCGTGTAATCCCCATGCTTTGGGAGGCCAAGGTGAGCAGATCACAAGGTCAGGAGATCAAGACCATCCTGGCTAACAGAGTGAAACCCCGTCTCTACTAAAAATACAAAAAAAAAAATTGTATTACAAAATACAAAAAATTAGCCAGGCGTGGTGGCACATTGTTTGTAGTCCCAGCTGCTCAGGAGGCTGAGGCAGGAGAATCACTTGAACCCAGGAGGCGGAGGTTGCAGTGAGCTGAGATCGTGCCACTGCACTCCAGCCTGGGTGCCAGAGCAAGACCCCATCTCAAAAAAAAAAAAAAAAAAATCTGCTCATTATGTCAGAACTAAGAGAACTGGTCTTATGGTGAAAACATGATTTGGTATTCAAAGATTAGGACCTAAAAATACTTAAACATGTAAAGGATTAGCATCTATGAACGCATACACTCAGAGACACACAGATCTACATGTATACATATGCACATGACCCTTGTGTAACCAACACACTTGTTTCCTGCCCTTTGATTGGATATTTTGTAATGGCTGGGTTACTCCCACCGGGAAGTACTGGCTCAACTTTTTGAGTATCTGTGCGGTTACGGATATGTGTTGTTCATACTTGTGGCTTTGTAAATGAATTGCAATGGGCCTCTCCTCTGCTACTCTTCAACAGGAGAGTGGAGAAAGATAAATGACTTTGTATCCAGACAGTCTCCAGTTCATAAGTCAGATAGGTAAATAGAACCAATGTTAATTTGGGAGATTTGTACAACCCTTCTCCAATTTCCACACTTTTAGAGGAATATGGATAATGACAAGTTAAGAGTATTAAATATTATTCTTGCTAATAATATTTATATTATTAATCAATTTATAAAAGCCACAAATAATTGTAAGATGTGACTGTTTTCTGTAAGATCTCAGGAGTAATTACCAGGAAAAAGATGGATAGACATAGGGAGCAAGTGTCTCCTCAATTTTCTGGATATCTAAACCTAACCTTATCTCCCTGGCACCCTCTCCCTCTTCTCTAATCTTGTCTCAAAAACATATAATACAGATCCTGCGGTTTTGTCTTCCATGAATGTCATCTTGCTTTTTAAAAAAGTATGTTTCCAGCCAGGCACAGTGGCTCACACCTGTAATCCTAGCACTTTGGGAGGCTGAGTTGGGTGGATCGCCTGAGGTCAGGAGTTTGAGACCAGCCTGGCCAACATGCTGAAACCCCATCTCTACTAAAATACAAAAATTAGCCAGGCGTGGCGGTGCATGCCTGTAATCCCAGCTACTGGGGAGGCTCAGACAGAAGAATCACTTGAACCCGGGAGCCAAAGTTTGCAGTGAGCCAAGACCACGCCATTGTACTCCAGCCTGGGCAAGAAGAGCAAAACTCTGTCTCAAAAAAAAAAGGATGTTTCCTTAAAACCCTATCACTCTTTGTGTCTCTAGGTATATGTTGGGGACCAGCCTCAACACCACCCGTAAAGTACTCAAAGTCTGGTGGCGACGAAGGAATGAGAAGAGACAGGTTAAGAGGGCATAAAGAGTGGGGGCCAGGGGGCCAACTGCAAAATGGAGGCTGCAAAGGCGCCGAGCTCTGGTCTCCACACTGTTTATTGAGTACACTCACTTAGATCTAAGAAGCAGACGTTCAGGACAAACGGTGAAAGGGAGGCAGTGTGTCATACTATAGCAGTGGTGGTTTAAATAAATCTCCTTTATCCTCAAACAGCACAAACTTATCAGAGAGTAGCTAGTGGGAGTGGGCTGAACTAGGAGGCTGCACGTCTGGCCACATTCCAATGCTTCAAAGGAGTGTCTTTCTCCTTGAGCACAGTGTTTATGGATAAGAGAGCAGGTTTCGCTCAGAGCATGGGAACATAATGGCGATAAGAAGGCTTTCCTCCTCAGAGGCCTCTTGTGGCTTTCCACAACTTCCTGTCCCATATTGTCATGGCCAGTTTATACAGGCACCCCTATAAGCCTTTCCCCCCAACACGTATAGACTCTGTCTTTGAATGACCTAACATATGTTCCACCCTGTTCCAAATGTACTGGATACCAACGTGCTAGAGAAAAAAAGAAATCCATCAGATAATTTGAGTTTTATTATTTACACTATCACCCTCCACGTCCTGAGTTCAAAGAATGGAGCTGATTATGTCTAACATTTGCTAGGGCTTAGAATAAGGCCTAAATTGAGAATTTAATTTCAAGGTCATTTAGTAGTATTTGTAAGGGTGTTTGGAATATAAGATTTTTTGGAAATTTTTTTCAAGAAGTCTATCTTTATAATTTAACCAAAATGAGTTTGTGGTTAATGCTCTCTGGCCCCACCACCCTAGACAGAATATTCTACCCCTCTCTGAATTCACAGCATTGTCTTCATACACTATTACAGCACCTATCAAACTTAAGTGCAATCACAGGTAGGCAGTATAATCCAAAATCTTCTCCACTACAGTCTACATGCATGTATTCTCAATTTTTGGTTCATGATACACATCATTAGGCAACTTTGACAATATAGCAAACCTCTCTGAACCCCAATTTTCACATTAATTATATTACTCACCTTATGAATTTGGGAGATGCATTGTACAAAGTGGTAACTTACAAATACTGGGTTGTGGAAGAATCAGCACTGGCCTGTGTTCCTGTGCTATTCACTTTGTGCATATTTGTATGTATGTGTGACATGGGATGTGTCAGTGTTTGTATCAGTGAGACTTCTCCACAGAAACAGAACCAACAGAATATATACAGATACATGTGTGCATGTATATGTGTTTTGTTTATTTACTTATTTACAGTTAATCCTTGAACAATGTGGGGGTTGGGGACACTGCCACCATGAAATGAAATCTCTGTATAACTTCTGATTTCCCCAAAACTTCACTACTGATAGCCTACTGTTGACTGGAAACCTGGCTGAAAACATTAACAAGTCAATTAACACATTTTGTATATGTATTATATATTGTATTTTCACAATAAATAAGCTAGAGAAAAGAAAATGTTAAGAAAATCATAAGAGAGAGAAGACACTATTCATTAAATGGAAGTGGATTATCATACAGGTTTTCATCCTCATCATCTTCACATTGAGCAGGCTGAGGGGAAGGAGGAAGAGGAGAGGCTGGCCTTGCTCAGAGGTGGCAGAAATGGGAGAGGTGGAGGAGGTGGAAGTGGAGAATGGAGAGGCAGTCACCTGTGGTGTAACTTTATGGAAGTATATCATAAGTTGTCTGATTTTTCTGCTTTTTTATTTCTCTAAGAATGTTTCTATATGGCATCAAACTTCTACCATTTGCTTTAGTTTCACAGTGCCTGTACCATAAGGGTCCCTGTTAAAAGGAAGTCAAAAGCAGTTTTGAATAATTGGAACCCTTCTACCAGTTTGTCTAAAGTCAATTTGTTTTCGGGCACTGTTTCTGCTTGTCTTTGTCTCATTGTCCGGCACTGGTTCAGAAGCATTCATCTCCAGCAAGTCATCTGCTGTTAATTCCTCTGGTGTGGCATCTGCTAGCTCCTTAATTTTTTCCCTCACCCCTCACCTCATTTTCCTATTCACAGTTTCTTTCTCTTTCATGATGTCCTTGACTGGCTCTGTTGTAAATCCTGTGAAGTCATGTACAACATCTAGACAGTTTCTCCAGCAGGAATTTATTGTTTTGGCTTGATGGCTTTCACAGCTTTTTCTGTAACAATGATGGCATCTTCAGTGGTGTCATCCTTCCAGACTTCCATAATGTTCTATCAGCGTTCTCTTCAATAATGTTGACAATCCTTTCTATAGAGTACCATGTGTAATGAGCCTTGAAGGCCCTTATGACCCCAAATCTAGAGGCTGAATTAAAGAGGTTGTGTTGGGAGGCAAGTAAACCAATTTGACATCTTCAGTGTTAAACTCATGCGGTTCTGGGTGGCCAGAAGCACTGTCCAATATCAAAATAATTTTAAAGGATAGTGTCTTACTGGCAAGATACTTCCTGATCTCAGGGACAAGGCATCAATGGAACCAATCCAGGAAAAGGGTTCCAGTTGTCAGACCTTCTTGTTGTACAGCCAAAAGACTGAGAGCTGGTGTTATCTTTTCCATTCAAGGCTTAGGGGTTAGCAGCTTTATAGATAAGGTCAGTCCTGATCATTAAACCTGCTTTTGCACAAAACAGTAGTTATCCTATCTATTCCTGCCTTAAATCCTGCTGCTCACTTCTCTTCCTTACTAATGAAGGTCCTTTGTGGCTTTTTTTTCCCCCAGAATAGGGCACTTTTGTCTGCCTATTCAGAGGGTCAGACATGATGACTCATGCCTGTAATCCCAGCACTTTCAGAGGCCAAGGTGGGTAGATCATCTGAGCTCAGGAGTTTGAGACCAGCCTGAGCAACATGGTGAAACCCCAACACTAGCAAAAATACAAAAAAATAGCTGGGTGTGGTGGCAATGTGCCTGTGGTCCCAGCTTCTTGGGAGACTGAGGTGGGAGGATCTCTTGAGCCTGGGAGGTGGAGGCTGCAATGAGCTGATATCACACCACTGCACTGCAACCTGGGTGACAGAATGAGACCCTGTCTTCAAAAAAAAAAAA
>NW_016804830.1:2325756-2336765 GCF_001698545.2 Rhinopithecus bieti
AAAAAAAAAAAAAAAAAAAAAAAAAAAGCCCATTCAGGCAGATATCCTTTCTCCTCAATTATTTTCTTAATGGTGTCATGGAACTCATCTGCTAACTCTTGATTGGCAGAAGCTCCTTCTCCTTTTATCTTGACTTTTTTTTTTTTTTTTTTTAGATGGGAGTTTCACTCTTGCTGCTGAGGCTGGAGTGCAATGGCATGATCTCGGCTCACCACAACCTCCACCTCCCAGCTTCTAGTGATTCTCCTGCCTCAGCCTCCCAAGTAGCTAGGATTACAGGTATGCACCACCATGCCCGGCCAATTTTGTATTTTTAGTAGAGATGGGGTTTCTCCATGTCGGTCAGGCTGATCTCCAACTCCCGACCTCAGGTGATCCGCCTGCCTCAGCTTCCCAAAGGGCTGGGATTACAGTCGTGAGCCACCGCACCCGGCCTGTCTTGACATTTTTTAAGTTAACCTCTTTCTAAAATTATCAAACCATCCTTTGCTGGCATTAAATTCTTCAGCTTTAGATCTTTCAGTTTTGTCATATAATGACTTAGTTTTTCCTTGAATCATGACAGTCTTCTTATAGCAATCCTGCACCCACCTAAAAACTGCATTTTCAATATGAGATAAAATAGTATTTCACAAGAAGTGCAATATTTTCACACCTGCTAGTGTAGCTGCAGCAACGGCTTCATGAATTTCCTTTTTTTTTTTTTTTCCCCTGAGACAGAGTCTTGCTCTGTCGCCCAGGCTGGAGTGCAGTGGTGCAATCTTGGCTTACTGAAAGCTCTGCCTCCCGGGTTCACGCCATTCTCCTGCCTCACTCTTCTGAGTAGCTTGGACTACAGGTGCGTGCCAGCACACCTGGCTAATTTTTTGTATTTTTAGTAGAGATGGGGTTTCACTGTGTTAGCCAGGATGGTCTCGATTTCCTGACCTCATGATCCGCCAGCATCAGCCTCCCAAAGTGCTGGGATTACAGGCATGAGCCACCGCGCCCGCCCCCCCCCCCCCCTTTTTTTTTACAATGATCCTTACACTGGATTCATTTATCTTCAAATAGCAGGCAGCCACAGCTGCTGACCTCAATATATGGCACATATCAAGCAATTATCTTTTTCTTGTAACATCATGACTCTTCTCTGTTTCTTGGGAGCACTTACAGCATTACTAGTGATACTTCATATGGGTTCTATGGTGTTATTCAAAATGTATGGTATCACACCAAACATGATGAAAAATACTTAAGAACCACAAGAGATCACTTTTTACTGCAATATGCAATTTACTGGAGACTAACTGCTCACATGGAGATGATTCACATCACATGGCTTTAAGATGGCTGCTTGCAACACTTAAGCTTACCACAGTACCAACAGTAGGTGGTATGAAATTATTATAGGAGACAGATTTTGTATGATACCATAATGGTGAATACATGTCATGATATATTTGTCAAAATCTATGGACTGTACAACACCAACAGTGAACCCTATGGACTTTAAGTGGTAACCATGTATCAATGTAGGTTCATCAGTTATAACAAATAATATCACACTGATGGGAGGTGTTGAGAATGGGGGAGGCCATCCAGGTTTTGGGGGAAGGCATATGGAAAATCTCTGTACTTTCTGCCTAATTTTGTTGTGAACCTAAAACCGCCCTAAAAGTTAGTCTTTGGAAAAACACCTGACAATAAGGATTGGTGAGAGAAAGAATCAAACGGAAAAAGGAACTCATACAGTAATAGTGGGAATGTTAACTAACAGTATAGGTGAGGCTGAGTACACCTATACCACCAAGTCCCAAAAAATTCACTTCTAGGTATGAACCAAGAAAACCTCTTTCACACATTAACAGCACTGTTACAGCAACACTGTAGCATCTACCAACAGGAGAATGAAAATAGATTGTTTATAGTAATTGTTTTATAAACAAAGCTACAAATATCAAGCATAAATAAATTGCATAAATACGTTGAAGGTAAAAAGCAAGCTGTAGAATAATATATGGTATATAATACTTAAATACATTTCAAAATCAGGCAAAACAGTCAATTATTGACACACTTATTTCATTTGCAAGTAAGAAATACATCATTAAAATATGACACATTATCAACCATAAGATGTATTCTGATGTCAGAATGTTAAAATGTACACTTTAGCATTAATGAAATCCACAAAATATTGTTTAGGGATATATGCACTAAAATTCTAAGGAAATATATGGGAATGATACTTTTCTAATCCATTATAGTGGTTACTTCTGCAGGAAGAGACGAACAGAGGGAGTGATGATATGAGGGAGAGATTAAAAATAATACAAGGCGGCCTATTATAAAAAGAAATAATACTTACGTGTTACTTATATACAAATTATCTCCAAAAAGGTAGATAAGACGTGATCCAGCCAAAGTAATACCACATCCCTTGTTGGAAGACGTTACCTTTTTTTTTTCTTCTTCTTTTTTTCTGAGACAGAGTCTTTCTCTGTCGCCCAGGCTGGAGTGCAGTGGCTAGATCTCGGCTCACTGCAACCTCCACCTCCCGGGTTCAAGCGATTCTCCTGCCTCAGTCTCCCGAGTAGCTGGGATTATTACAGGCACGCGCCACCAAGCCAGTCTAATTTTTGTATTCTTAGTGGAGACGGGGTTTCACCACGTTGGCCGGGCTGCTCTCAAACTCTTGACCTCGTGATCCGCCCACCTCGGCCTCCTAAAGTGCTGAGATTACAGGCCTGAGCCACCACGCCGGGCAGACATTACCCTTTTAATCTACGACCCTGTGCAAGCAGTGCTTTATACCACTTTGTCACAATTTAACAGCCGGGCGTGGCTGGCCTAAAGGGCCTCCCAGGCACGGAAGCTGACCAAAGACTATCACAGGCTGAATGCCAAGATCTCATCCTTGGCCCCTGCGGTGTTAGCTATTACCACATTAACCAAGATGGTGGAGGAACATACAGGAGACTGATACGCAGCACGCGGTCACGCCATCTCACCAACCTGATGATGGCGTCACAGTCACACGGCCCGTCACAATCCTGCCTGAGGCACACACGGTAACGCACACACTGGTCACGCGCGGGCCCCCACAAACAAGCTATTCCAGCCACACAGATGCAAACCTCATAGCAACACAAGACAGAAGACACACACACGCTCTCCTGAGCAGGCTCGGAACGCGCACCGGCAGACGCACGCGGACGCGCCGTTAGGCAGCCCCAGACACAGACCGTCCTACAGCTCCCGGTCGGCACAGGCTGGCCTCTGTGAAGCATGCAGCCCCCTACCTCGTTCTCCCGGATACAAGCAGCACCGCCTCGCACGTCCTCCTTCACCCTGAGAACACGGGGGTCGCAGCTCCATGGCCAGGCAGGACCGGCCCGCAGTGGCCTCTGGGCAATGACCGGATACAGGGGAAAGGCGGGAAACGCCTGGCGCGAAGAGCTCTGGGGCTCGTAGTTCGGAGGGCGGGGCCTGTGCAATGATGCAAATCGCATGCAGGCCCAGATACTTCCTAGAGCCACAGCCCCGCACCATCCCAGCGTCCAGCTGGAAGAAGTAAGGCTGAAGCTCCAACCGCTACCCCAACAGGGAAGGGGCGATGCGGGGAGAGGAGGAACGGAGGGCACCGAAGTCAGAGGTGGAAAGGAACAAGCTCTTCGGATGGAGGAAGGGAGGGTTCTAAGGCGCTCCTGCCCACCACCTCAGCTCAAAGGTGTGACAGTGAGGAAGCCCCAGGGGTGGGAGGCTCCTCCTGGGAGAAGAGCGCTCTGAAGATGCATGTCCAAGGGGATGGACAAGCAAAGAAATCAGATCTGCAGTTCACCTTAATTTGGGCAGCTCACTGCATCATAACGGTGCTCAGAGGCTGGAAGATAAACTGAGAGGTTTAGTTTTGTCCCAAGCCAGCCAGAGCAGGAGAAAGAGACCGTGAGGACTTGAGAGAACAACAATGAAATGTCTCTTTGGAGGAGGTGGAACTCCTGACTCCCAGCTACGATGGGAGAGGGAACTCTGTGTCAGGACAACCCATGATGCAAGTACAGTCTTTCATGGGTGTTGGGCCCCTGGGAGGGGCCATATTTGGGGATTTCCAGCACCGGGGCTCACCAACCTTTATCCCAGGTGCTACCCAAGGCAAGGCAATGGCTTCCTGTGGCCAACATATGCTCAAATTTTCTGGAAGAGTTGGGGTATTTAACCTTTATCTTTGGGACCAGAATAAGCTAGCTACCTGGATGGTGTGGAGGAAAGGATTGCCCTCTTGATGGCAGTGAGAAGGAAGGGTCAGCAAAAGGGACCAAGAACAAATGGTCCAGGTCATAGTGCTTCCCAGCCTTCCTCATGGCACAACCAGAAAATGGTAGTATATGTATGGCACACTGGAGCTGTAAAATTAGAGTATAGGTTAAGCTGACCCCAAAATACATATTCAGTGACCTGAATATCATATATTTATTTATACCTCGTGTAAAAATCTAGGGCTGAGCAGTCCAGGGCTGGTAGGATAGCTCTGCCTTGCAGAGTGAGTAGTATCCATCTTTGGGGCAAAGGGGGATGTTAAAACTCTCAGCATCTTCCAGCCAGTAGGCAGAGGAAGCAGGCACAGTGCTTTCTAGGGTTGCAGATCAGAAATTACACTCATCCCTTTTGCTCACATCTCATTTGTTAAACTGCACTTCATAAAAATTAGAAATTGTTGTGCATCACAGGACATTATGAAGACAGTAAAAAGATAGCCTAAAGAATGAAGGAATATATTTGCAAATCAGGTATAGGATAAAGGTCTATTATCTAATACATAGTAAGATCTTTTTATGACTCAACAACGAAAGACAAACAACAAATTAGACTTTGGGTAAAAGACATGAGTAGACATCTAGCCAAAGAAGATATACAAATGATCAATAAGCATATGAAAGGATGTTTGACCTCATTAGTCATTAGTGAAATGTAAATGAAAACCACAATAAGGTACCACTTCACATCTACTAGAATGGCAATAATCAAAAAAAGGAAACTGAGTGTTAGTAAGGATGTGAAGATATTGGAAAACTGATACATTGCTGGTGGGAACGTAAAATAGTTTAGCTACTATAGAAAACGATTTGGCAGTTCCTCAGAAAGTTAAAAGTTGAATTACCATAAGACTTAATGATTCTACCCCTAGGTATATACCCAAAAGAACTGAATACAAGAACATGCACATACATGTTCATAGCAGCACTATTTACAATAGCCAAAAGGTAGAAATAGCCTGGATGTCCATCCAGAGATGAATAAAGTTACCAGATTACCAAATAGATAAAAGTTCCCAAATAGACAAAATTACCAGTTGTGGTAATTCATGCAATGGAATATTATTCAGCCATAAAAAAGAATGGAGTGTGCATAACACCACAACATGCATGAAGCTGCAAAATAAAGAAGGTAGATACAAAAGGTTACATATTGCATGATTCAATTTATATGAAATACCTTAAATAAATAAGTCCATAGAGATAGAACACAGATTAGTGGTCACTAGGGAATAGAGGAAGGGGAGAATGGGGGAGAAAGTGCTTAATTGGTAAGAGGTTTTCCTTTGGAATGATGGAAATGTTTTGGAATTAGAAGTGGCTGTTGCGCAACACTGTGAATGTACTAAATGCCACTGAACTGTTCACTTTAAAATGATTACTTTCGGCCGGGCGCCTTTCGGCCGGGCGCGGTGGCTCAAGCCTGTAATCCCCAGCACTTTTGGAGGCCGGGACCGGGCGGATCCACAAGGTCCAGGAGATTGAGACCATCCCTGGCTAACACGGTGAAACCCCTGTCTTCTACTAAAAATGCAAAAATTAAGCCCGGCGTTGGCGCGCGAGCACTTGTAGTCCCAGCTGCTTGGGGAGTCCTGAGCAGGAGAAGGCGTAAGACCGGAGGCGGAGTCTTGCAGGGAGCTGAGATCCAGCCACTTGCACGTCCAACCCTGCGACATGAGCGAGACTCCGCCTTCAAAAAAAAAAAAAAAAAAAAAAAAAAAGATTACTTTCCATCTTATGTGATTTTTAACTCAATAAATTATGTTAAAAATGGTAAATGGTCAAACTCCCAATTAATGCAGAAGATTTTCAGGCTGAACTAAAAAAAAACACCCAACTATATGATGCCTATGAGAAGCCCATTTTAAATACAAAGGTCTATTTAATTACAAAAGGTCATTATTTAAATTATAGTAAATAAGGTTATAAATTATATTAAAATTTAATAATAGGTTAAAAGTAAAAAAAAATAGAAAAAGGATATAACAATGCTACATGCTAATTTTAAAAAGCTGAAGTAGACCAGGTGCCTGTGGCTATGCCTGTAAATCTAACACTTTGGGGGCCAAGGCAGGAGATCCCTTGACCCAGTTTTAAAGAAACCAGCCTGGGGCCGGGCGGCGGTGGCTCAAGCCTGTAATCCCAGCACTTTGGGAGGCGAGACGCGGATCACGAGGTCAGGAGATCCGAGGACCATCCTGGCTAACCCGTGAAACCCTGTCCTCTACCTACAAATACAAAAAACTAGCCGGGAGAAGGTGGGCGGGCGCCTGTAGTCCCAGCTCTAAGGAGAGCTGGCCAGGAGAAGGGCATAAACCCGGGAGGCCGGAGCTTGCAGTGAGTGAGATCCGGGCACTTGGACTCCAGCCTGGGGCAAACAGAGTGAGCTCCGTCTCAAAAAAAAAAAAAAAGCCAGCCTGGGGCAACACAGGCAGACCTCGTCTTTTATAAAAAAAAAAAACATAAAAATTAGCCAAGGCATGGTAGCATGTGCCTGTGGTTCCAGCTACTGGAAAAGGTGAGTGAGAGGATCACTCCAAGGCCCAGGGGTCAAGGCGTGCAGTGAGCCGTTAGACACGCCACTCACTCCAGCCTGGGTGACAGAGCGAGACTTGTCTGAAAAAACAAAAATTACAAGGCTGGAGTAGACATACTATACCAAAGTAGATTTTGAACAAGAATATTTAATGGACTAAAGAACATCATTTTGTTAATAAAGGCACAATTAACAGTACAGGAACAATCCAAACGTTTTATGCATTTAAGTAAAAAAAAACTCCAAAACACATGAAGCAGAAACGATGGAACAAAAAAGAGGAAATGATAAATTCACAATTATAGCAAGATTTCAAAAACTCTTCTCTCAAGAAACAAGCAAGACAGTAACTGAACAAATTATTGCAAACAGAATAGTAATACATGAATGTACCCAAATACATCTAGTGATTAGGCTTATGGTTAAAGGTGACATTTCAAATTGTGGCATAATGTTGAATTATTTGTAATGATCATTGGGGGAAAACTAAGTAACTGTATATGGGGTTAAAGTTGGATTTGTACACACAAAAAAAGTAAAGGAAAAAATGAAACAAAACATAACAGTGAGGAAATCATGGGAAAATTTAAAAATTATCTCAGGGCCGGGCGCGGTGGCTCAAGCTGTAATTCCCAGCACTTTGGGAAGGCCGAGGCGGGTGGATCACAAGGTCAGTGAGATCGAGACCATCCTGGCTAACACAGGAAACCCCGTCATCTACTAAAACTTACGATAAAATAACTGGCGCGGTGGCGGGCGCTCTATAGTCCCCAGCTACTCCGGTTGAGGCAAGGAAGAATGGCGTGAACCCGGGAGGCGGAGCTGTACAGTGAGTCCGAGATCGCCCACTGCACGTCCAATCCTGGCACAGAGGTAGACTCCGCCCTCGAAAAAAAAAAAAAAAAAAATTATCTCCAAGGCATATGGGTTTGAATGTCGGTTTCCCTCCAAAATTTCTAGGTAAAACCTAATCCTTAATGTGACAATATTAAAAGGGTGAGCCTGTATGGGATTAGGGCCCTTATAAAAGGACTTGAGGGGGGGGGTTGGCCGGCACGGTGGCTCACGCTGTAATACAGCACTTTGAGAGCCGAGGCAGGTGGATCACAAAGGTCAGGAGTCGAGAACAGCCTCGCCAACATGGCAAAACCCCATCTCTACTGAAAATACAAAAATTAGCCGGGCCGTGGTGATGGGCACGCTGTAATCCCAGCCTGACTCAGGAGGGCTGAGGCAGGAGAATCGCTGGAACCCACAAGCAGAAGTTCAGGAGCAAGAATCGGCCATGCACTCCAATCTGGATGCCAAGAACAAGACTCCATCTCAAAAAAAAAATAAAAAAAAAAAAAAAAAAACTTGAGGTTAAAGGAAGCTCTCTCTTGCTTTCTTACCCCTTTTGCCTTCTGCCATGTGAGGATGGAGCAAGAAGGCTCTCACTAGATGCCAGCACCTTGATCTTGAATTTCCCAGACTCCAGAACTATAAGAAATTTCTGTTCTTTATTATTTACCTAGTCTGTGGTATTCTGTTAAAGAGGCAAAAAAGACTAAAATAAAGAAGTGGAGTGTGCTATTAAAATACCTAAAATGTGGAAGGGGCGTTGGAATTGAGTAATGGGCAGAGGCTGGAAGAATCTGGAGGAGCAGGCTAGGAAAAGCCTATATTGCCATAAATGAAGCATTAAGAGTGATACTGGTGAGGGCTCAGAAGACGAGAGCTATAGAGACAGCCTACATCTTAAGAGATTATTTAAGTGGTCATGAACAGAATGTCGGAAGAAATATGGACCATAAAGGCTATTCTGATGAGGTATCAGATGGAAATAAGGAATATCTTATCAGAAATTGGAGGAAAGGCCATTGTTGTTATAAAATGGCAAAAGACTTGGCTGAATTCTGTCCATCCCTGAGGGCTCTATCAAGGAAGAATAGCAATGAACTAGGTAGGATATTTGGCAGAAAAAAAAATATTGAAGGAGCTGCATGGCTTCTCTTAATTGCTCTTAGTAAAATGTGAGAAAAGAGAAATCGAAGACATAATTTATAATTAAAAGTGAAGCAGAATATAAAGATTTGAAAAATGTTCAGCTTGGTCATGTAAAGAATAAAAAAGGATATTTAGATGAAAACCAAGGGTGTGGCCAAGTGGCTATTCAGTAAGATTAGTATGGCTAGAAGGAAGCCAGGTTCTGTTCATCAAAATAGTGGAAGGATGACCCCAAAGACATTTTAGAGATCTCTGAGGTTGCCATGCCCACCAAAGGCCCAGAGTAGCAGGGCTTTGAGGGCAGAAAGGTTTTGAGAGAAAGGCCAGGGTGCCCATGGTACCTTGAGGCTCACTGCCCAGGGCTGCCTCGGGTCTCTGCTCCCTGCATTCCAGCACAGCACTCCGCTGCCTCTGCCGTGGCTCAAGCTGGCCCAGGATGTCGTTCAGGTTGCTGCTCCAGAGGGCACAAGTGGTGAGCTTTGGTAATGGCCACATGGTGCTAATTCTGCAGGTGTGCAGTGCAAGAGCTGTGGAGGCATGGCTTCCTCCACTTACATTTCCAGCCTGGGAAAGTTGCAAGCATGCAACTTCAACATGTGACAGCTGAAGAATGGGCTGCACCCAGCAAAGCTGTGGGGGTCGGGCTGCTCAGGGATTTGGGGGCCCAACTGCTTCCCTAGTGTGTAGAAAGTAGGACATGAAGTCAAAGATTATTCTCAAGACTAAAAATTTAATACTGTTTGCCCTTTTGTGTTTTGGACTTCGTTGAGACCTGTTACATCTTTCTTCTTTCCTATTTCTCCTTTGGAATCAAAATGTCTACTCTATGCCATTGTATTTTGAAAGCACAAAACTTGTTTGATTTCATAGGTTTACAGCTGGAGGTAGATTTGCCTCAGAATGAATTGTGCCTTGAGTCTCACCTAGATCTGATTTGGATGAGACTCTGGACTTCAGACTTTTGAGATGATGCTGGAATGAGATTTAGGGGCTATTAAGAGAGAATTAATGTATTTTCATGTGAGAAAACAAAATTTCTTGGCAGGGGGTGCTACAGGTGGAATGCTATGGTTTGAATGTGTATGTCCCCTCCAAAATTCATAGGTTAAAATCTTATCTCCAATGCTATAGTATTAAGAGGTGGAGACTTTAAGAGGTAATTAAGTCAGGAGGGCAAAGTCCTCATGGATGGGATTAGGGCCCTTATAAGAGGGATTGAGGTTGAAGGGAGCTCTCTCTTGCTATCTTGCCCCTTCTGCCTTCTGCCATGTGAGGATGCAACAAGAAGGCCCTCATCAGATGCCAGCATCCTGATCTTGGATGTCCCAGACTTCAGAATTATGAGAAAATAAATTTATATTCCTTTTAAATTACTCATCTCAGGTATTCTGTTATAGCAGCACCAAACAAACTAACACACCCAAGATGCAGAGGGCCTTTTAAACGTGAATCAAAACTAAGAAGCCTTAAAGGAACAAATTGGCAAATTAGATAATATAAAAGTCAATTTTTCATGGCAAAAGGACCATAAACAAATTCAAAAGACAAACAGCAAACTGGGAGAAAATATTTGCAAGTCACACAAAGTGCTCATTTCCCTGCTATATGAGAAAAACCCTAGAGTCCAGTTGAAAATTGGGCAAAAATATCATGAGAGTTCACAGAAAAGAAGTGCAAACTCATTCAGAATAAGAAAAACGCCCCAAATTAAAACTACATTGGGAAATTATGTTCTACCTATCAAATTGATAAAAATCCAATAGTTGGTTGGCATGAGCTAACAGACAAGGAATTTATACCCCAAAAGCTCAGAATACCTTTTCTTTTTCTTTTTTTCTTTCTTTCAAGACAGAGTCTCCCTCTGTTGCCCAAGCTGGAGTGCAGTGGCGTGATCTTGGCTCACTGCAATTTCCACCTCCCAGGTTCAAGCGATTCTCCTGCTTCACCCTCCCAAGTAGCTTGGACTACAGGTGCACGCCACCACACCCAGCTAATTTTTGTACTTTTGGTAGAGACAGGGTTTCACTGTGTTGGCCAGGATGGTCTCGATCTCTTAACCTCGTGATCCGCCAGCCTCGGTCTCCCAAAGTGCGAGATTACAGGCCGGGTGGCTCAAGCCTGTAATCCCAGCACTTTGGGAGGCCGAGACGGGTGGATCACGAGGTCAGGAGATCGAGACCATCCTAGCTAAC
>NW_016804830.1:2336909-2365631 GCF_001698545.2 Rhinopithecus bieti
TTTTTTTAGAAACCTAGGACTAAAGAGGATGCCGCAGTGTATAAGGCAAGTAGGTTATTAAACTCTTCCAGGCAGAAGTGAATTAAGGAATTAAATAAAAATTTAAATAAAGTTGATTTTCCTGTTGTTGGGGTTTGGACAGAAAGCCTTGTCTGTCCCGTAAGCATGCTCAAGACTATCCATTGGCAGCATAATTCAAACAGTTTTGAATCACTGGCTCAAGAAGACAATGATCTATAAATATTATCAGCACAATCATGTTCATCTCCTATCTTTGTTTTTTTGAGACGGTGTCTTGCTGTGTCACCCAGGCTGGAGTGCAGTGGTGCAATCTTGGTTCACTGCAATCTCTGCCTCTCAGGTTCACGCCATTCTCCTGCCTCAGCCTCCCGAGTAGCTGGGACTACAGGGGCCCGCCACTATGCCAGGCTAATTTTTTGTATTTTAGTAGACATGGGGTTTCACCGTGTTAGCCAGGATGGTCTCAATCTCCTGACGTCATGATCCACCCACCTCGGCCTCCCAAAGTGCTGGGATTATAGGCATGAGCCACCAAGCCCGGCCTGGCCTCCATATGCTTTAAAAATAAACATGACAGTTATGAAAATTGATCACATATGAGGCAGTAAACGAAGCCTCATTCAGTTCCAAAGAATAAATGTAAACATCGGACTATCCAGCAATAGCATTAGAAAAAGATAGCCAAGCCTTTTAAATTAAAAAAGAATACATAAATTACAAAACATGAAAATGAATAACAATGAAAACATTAAATGCCAAAATTGTGGGACATAGCTTATGTAGTACTTAGAGGAAAATTACAGCTTTAAATACATTTATCAAGAAAAATAAAAATCAAATTCTCAGTTTACAAGTATGGAATAGGAGGAACAGAGCACACTAAAAGAAACACAAAAAAGAAATTATAAAGATAAATCAATAAAATAGAGAATTAGAAAAAATAAGAGAAAAGGAAAGCAAAACTGATACAGGGTTTTGAAAAGATCGATGACCAATAAGTTACATAAACCTCTGTTAAGGCTGATATTCAAAAAATTAGCAAAGATTCAAATAAGAAAATGAAAAAGATACAAATAAGAAACATGAAGTTAAAATAATAAAAATATTATAAAGGACTATTTGTAAGAAAAGTTGATAACCTAACAAAATGAATATATTTGAATAAACCTAATAAAATGAAGTCATATATAGAGACATTCCTTCCGGGGGAAAAAAAAGTCTCAAGGCCAGATGGATTTACAACTAAATCTTAACTTTTATGAATGAAGTTGATAAATTATTTGATAAGGGATAAACAGGGTAAGCATAAACACTTCATCGAAAGTGTCCAAATGAGTGACAAGTATACAGAGATGTGCTCTAATTCACCAGTAGTCCATAATAATGCAAACTAACACATTCAAGAACGAGTGTTTGCAAGGATGTAGAAAGAGGTGCTGCTGGTGAGAATGTAAACAGTTGCAGCCATTGTAGAAAGCAATCTAGTTGTTCTTGGTAACATTGAGTGTACAAAAAAACTCTTTATCCCACTAGCCAATTGCCAGGTAAATAGTCTAATCTAGTTCCAGTCTGCAAGAATATTCTCTGTGGTGGCCAGGAGTTGTATCCATCACTACAGGAACAGATAAGTAAAATGTAGTAAATATAGACAGTGAATTACTACACAAATGTTAAAAAGGGATGAACAGTATTAGAGCACTGTGCACAGAGAAACATGAAAAATCTCAAAATTAGTTCTCACTAGGAAAAAATGAATTTGTAGCATAGTACCATTCGTACTATGGGAATACACACTCATTTAAGAATGCATATCAAACATACCTGTGTGTTTGCCTATGAAGAATAGGAATTGGGAATGATGGAGGGAGGAACAAACCAAGAAATTGGTGTGACAGTAAATCATTTTGATAATGTACTATGAATTGAAGTCTAAAAAAAAAGTCAATGCAAAATGAAAAAACAAACAAACAAAACCAAGACCTCTGCCTATCTTTTTCTTTTCCTGGCCTCTGTTAATAAAAGTCAGCATCCTGGCTGGGTGCCTGTAATCCCAGCCCTTTGGGAGGCTGAGGCAGGTGGATCAAACGAGGTCAGGAGTTTGAGACCAACCTGCACAACATAGTGAAACCTGGTCTCTGCTAAAAATATAAAAATTAGCCGGGCATGGTGGCAGTGACTGTAATCCCAGCTATTCGCGAGGCTGAGGCAGGAGAATCGCTTGAACCCAGGAGGTGGAGGTTGCAGTGAGCCGAGATCGCACCACTGCACTCCAGCCTGGGAGACAGAGCGAGATTCTGACTCGAAAAAAAAAAAAAAAAGTCAGAGTCCTAACAGTCTCAAATATCAAGGCCGGGCGTGGTGGCTCACGCCTATAATCCCAGCACTTTGGGAGGCTGAGACTGGGGGATCACCTGAGGTCAGGAGTTCAAGACCAGCCTGGCCAACATGGCGAAAACTTGTCTCCACTAAAAACACACAGAAAAAAAATTAGCCGGGTGTGGTAGCAGGCGCCTGTAATCCCAGCTACTCGGGAGGCTGAGGCAGGAAAATCACTTGAACCCAGGAGGCAGAGGTTACAGTGAGCCGAGATTGTGTCATTGCACTCCAGCCTGGGCAACAAGAGCAAAACTCCGTCTTGAAAGAAAAAAAAAAAAACATATATATATACACACACATATATACACACATATATATATACACACACATATATATATATATATCTCCAGAGGGAGCTCTTAAGAGACTCTGGAGCTGTAGCTACTACTCCAGGATCAGAAAGATGGGCTGGGGCCACTGCTGTTTGGGACTCAACCCATGTATGTAGAGGCAGGACGTGGGCTGAATTCACAATTCCGTCCCCCATGAGTAGCTGGCTTTCAGGGACACAGTCCAACTCCTTGTGATTGATTTTATCATTAGTAATAACCCCATTGTTAACTGTTTACAAATTACATTCTTTCAATTAATCCTCACAAAAAATCAAAAGGCTAGAATTATTATTCCAGTGTTACAGATGACTAAACTGAGCCTGAATCACTTATTCGAGATCTCCTGACAAAGAGTTGACATCCATATGTAGGTCTAACTCCAAAGTCCATACTTGTCCCAATATCCAAAGAGCTGATCCTTTCACTATTCTTTCTCGAAGAATATGTGAGGAATTACTGTGTAAATGCCTAAGAAAGCTGTCCAGGAAGGTGACTTATTCCTCTGTTAGTGAAGTATCACCACCTCATGGCTTCCAGCAATCTACTTTTCTCCACCATCCAATCTATTACCTCCCTGTCTCGAGTTTTGTGAATAAAGTTGAAAATCTTAGTAGTGTATATAACAACATATATTGAGACAGAACTAGAAATCAGCATGAAACCATGTTCTAAAAAGGAAACATTTTTTTCCCCAGCGATCTCTAAAAGGGGCTCAATCATAATGGCAGCAATTTTGTCCAAAATCCATGTACTGGAGGGAGCAAGGAGTTTTCTTAAGGTAATCCCCAGTGGCTAAATTCTGACAATTAAGCATCAACATTAAATACACTATAATTAAGTGAAATTTGTTTAGATCGTAAAAGGCCATAAATTCATCTGAGTCAAGTGTTAAAATGTAACACACAAATATGTAGACACGATAACATGAGAATTAGTAAGTATAAAGTGTAAATGTATATGTACCACTAAAGATTTCCTTCCCATTAGCTATAAAGGCATATAAATGTGTCTATAGGTGGGTATATATATGTAGTTTGGATAGATGGATGGATGAGTAGGTAGGTAGGTAGATAGATACATACATAGATACATAGATACATAGATAGATCTCTCTCTCTTCACTCAAAAGTTAACTTCAGAAGGGGCCTTCCCTGGCTCCCCATTCCTTTTTTCACCTTTTTCGCCTTGGAATTTACTTTCTTACCTATTATATATTTTACTTACATATCTTTTTCATTGTCTTCCTCATTAGAAATTAGCTCTCTGAAGGCAGGAATTTTTGTCTGTTTGGTTCACGGCTGTATCTCCATTGCTTAGATTAGAACAAAGCCTGGCACACAGTAGGCACTTAATACAAAAAATTTAAATAAAATACACATCTTCAGATGCACATACACACACATAAACAGAAATCTCTAGATGATCCCAATAATAATCAAATATTAATAAAGCATAAATTTTCACTAATCCTAAGAGATCAGGTTGTACAGTTGAAGAGAAACAAAATTTAGTACCTCATTGTGAAGAGAAACATCAGATTGTAAAATACAAACACTTATGCTAAAGACATGGGTATAAAAGATTTTATCAACATTACAAGTGAAGTTTAACTGTATAAACAGAGAATGAACCAGTGGCTTAGGTTTACATCACTCTGGAGGATGAAATCAGGTGCCAAACTTAGATCAAATATCAATTAGTAGCTGTGCACAGTGGCTCATCCCTATATTCTCAGCACTTTGGGAGGCTGAGATGGGCAAATCACTTCAGGCCAGGAGTTCGAGACCAGCCTGGGCAACTGGTGAAACCCCATCTCTACAAAAAAATGCAAAACTTAGCCAGGTGTGGTAGAGCACACCTGTAGTCCCAGCTACTCAGGAGGCTGAGGTGGGAGGGTCGCTTGAACCCAGGAAGTTGAGGCTGCAGTGAGCCATGATTGTGTCACCACATTCCAGCCTGGATAACAGAGTGAGAACCTGTCTCAAAAAAAAAAAAAAAGGAAATCAATTAGTGAGTAACTCAGACTCTTCTTACTGGTCTGAGTCATTCTTCAAGCTTGGTAAGTTTACTGTAACCTTGTGAAACTTTCTGAAATAAATTATTACTCGGTGCTTGGAAATTATAAAAATAAATATCCCTATATCTCCAGGAAATAGTTTAAAAAAATAAAGAAATGATGACATGAATTAAGCCTATTAATATATTTCAGATTAGATGTAACATAAGTTTGGAAATATTTTATAATCATATTTGTTTCTGTTCAAGGTTTGAAGTATTGAGTCACGAAATCTGTATTTTAATCTGTTAAAGGGAATGTGAATATTTATGAAAAATAATTTTCAAATTTTATTAAAGTATAAACTGAATACTAAACAAATTATGAAAGTAGTAGTCACTGTTTCACTGTTTCACATATAAATCCTTCATTCTTTCCTCTTTCATTTGTTCTGTTTTTATAGATGCTCTTCAGGCAGTGCCCAGTATTCTTACTGGTTCTGACTGTTCAAGATGGCCCAGCTGCCATAGCACCAGTTTATTTCCCTACATCCATTCAGATAAAAAAGAAATGTATTGCCCCACACTTTCATCTTCCTCATTACTCCCAATAATGGAAATGATTTAGTCTCTAAAAATTTTAGGCATTAACTGCTTTAGTTTTACCATTTGTTAAAAATGACTCATTCTTTCTGCCAGCAATATCTTTGTCTGATATCCCTAGCTGCAAAGAAGTTATCCATAAACTTCTTAAACCAAATTTATTTACTTATTTATTTAGAGAAGGAGTTTTGCTCTTGTTGCCCAGGCTGGAGTACAATGGCACAATGTTGGCTCACTGCAACCTCCACCTCCTGAGTTCAAGCGATTCTCCTGCCCCACCCTCCCAAGTAGCTGGGATTACAGGCAGGCGCCACCACACCTGGCTAATTTTGTATTTTTAGTAGAGACAGGATTTCTCCATGTTGGTCAGGCTGGTCTCAAATTTCCAGCCTCAGGTGATCTACCCACCTCGGCCTCCCAAAGTGCTAGGATTACAGGCGTGAGCCACCGCACCCGGCCTTAAACCAAATTTACAGCCTACCCTCAAAAGACCTCATTTACAATTTAATTTTATTATATTCTGCCACAGAATATGTTTAGACCCATACTGAAAGAAGAAAATCAAGTAATTCCTTGAAGATGAAGAGTCATTCATTAAACAAATGAAACCATTATTCCCTTAGCTTTCCATTCTCTCTTTACAGGTACATGGTGAGTCACTGTGACAAATGATTTCAACTCCGTAAGGGGAAGCCTGTTAAAGAATTTTATGGCCGGGCGCGGTGGCTCAAGCCTGTAATCTCAGCACTTTGGGAGGCCGAGATGGGCGGATCACGAGGTCTGGAGATCGAGACCTTCCTGGCTAACACAGTGAAACCCCGTCTCTACTAAAAAATACAAAAAACTAGCCGGGCGTGGTGGCGGGTGCCTGTAGTCCCAGCTACTCGGGAGGCTGAGGCAGGAGAATGGCGTAAACCCGGGAGGCGGAGCTTGCAGTGAGCTGAGATCCGGCCACTGCACTCCAGCCTGGGCGACAGAGCGAGACTCCGTCTCAAAAAAAAAAAAAATTTTACTTGGCGAATTTTAAAATATTCATATTGCAATAAGAAACACTAATTTTATCGACAAATAAAATGTAACTATTATCTCAGTTTTATGAAGGCTGTGTATTCAACTTTGATAAACTTGTTATATCATAAGGTTTCTCCTCAGTATAAATAATTATGTCATGAAAAAAATTAAGGCTTTCTCTTATGTATAGCAAACACAGAATGTGTGAGTCAGCACTCTAATTCCATGAGGCAAAAATCTAATCCAAATTAAGAAAAAATAAATAAAAGGAAATTTATTGGATCACAAAAAATGAAAAAGGATGGTGTAGCTGTCAGGAATGACTGGATCCAGGAGACCAAACAATATCATCAGATTTCTGTCTCTCGTCTCCATTTTCCTCTGTTAGATTTCTCTCTGGGAAAGCTTTCCTCATGAGTGGCAAAAAGGCTCCTGGTGAGTTTTTAATCCTATTAAATCCTTGAAACTTGCAATTCCAGAAAAAAATCTCTCTTACTATCCATAGGAATACTCGCAAAGGACTTCATTGATCCAGACAGGGCCATTTGCCAATCCCTTATCACTAGGTTGGGGGAAATAACTGGCCAGCCTGTGACCAATCCACTACTGTCCCTGATTAACAGTTTCACCAGAATCATATGCATTGAGGGTGGGGTAAGCTAGGTACAGAACAGATCAAAAAGTAACAGATGTGGCCGTGCATGGTGCCTCACACCTATAATCCCAGCACTTTGGGAGGCGGGTGGATCACCTGAAGTCAGGAGTTCGAGACCAGCCTGACCAATATGGTGAAACCCTGCCTCTACTAAAAATACAAAAATTAGCCAGGCATGGTCACAGGCACCTGTAATCCCAGCTACTCAGGAGGCTGAGGCAGGAGGATTGCTTGAGCCCAGGAGGCAGAGGCTGCAGTGAGCCAAGATTGCACCACTGCACTCCAGCCTGGGCAACAGAGCGAGACTCTGTCTAAAACAAAAAAAAGTAACAGATGTCTACTACTGAGCTACTTCAAATAATGGATTCTCATGAACTGAAATATGAACTACATTCAAAGAATTACTAACCAAGAAGAACTCACTAATATTCAATAAGGACTGAGTGGTAACCAAATGTTTTCTTTCCTATACTTGTGTTATAATCAGAGCGTTTCTCTATTATGAATTCTTTGATGTCGTCTAAGGGCTGAGACACAGCTAAAATTATTCCCACATTCATTACATTTATAAGGTTTTTCCCCAGCATGAATTCTCTGGTGTAGTCTTAGGGACAAGATCTGATGAAAAGCCTTCCCAC
Organism: Rhinopithecus bieti; assembly: GCF_001698545.2. Lineage (NCBI taxonomy): Eukaryota > Metazoa > Chordata > Mammalia > Primates > Cercopithecidae > Rhinopithecus > Rhinopithecus bieti. The sequence goes on from NW_016804830.1 coordinate 2,344,541, forward strand.
ATTCATTACATTCATAGGGTTTCTCTCCAGTATGAATTCTTTGATGTTGATTAAGATATGAGCCACAACTGAAGGCCTTCCCACATTTGTTACATTCATAGGGTTTCTCTCCTGCATGACTTCTCTTATGGTGAATTAGAACTAAAGCATCAGTGAAGGCTTTCCCACATTTACTGCATTCAAATGGTCTCTCTCCAGTGTGAATTCTATGATGTCGATTAAGTTGTGAGTCAGTCCTAAAAAACTTCCCGCATTTGATGCACTCATAGGGCTTTTCTCCGGTATGAATCCTCTGATGTTGATTCAGGTGTGAGCGATAGCCAAAGGTCTTCCCACATTCACTACATTTGAAGGGTTTCTCTCCTGTGTGAATTCTTTGATGCAGAGTAAGGGCTATGCGTCTGCTGAAGGCTTTTCCACACTGATTACATTCGTAGGGTTTCTCTCCCGTGTGAATCCTCTGATGTTGATTAAGGTGAGCACTCTGTCTGAAGGCTTTGTTACATTCTTTACATTCATATGGTTTCTCACCTGTGTGAATTCTCTGATGTTCAACAAGGAAGGCATAACGGCTAAAGGCCTTCCCACATTCATTGCATGCAAACGGTTTCTCTCCAGTGTGGATCCTCTGGTGTTGAGCAAGGTGAGCACTCTGTCTGAAGGCTTTGTTGCATTCCTTACATTCATAAGGCTTCTCCCCAATATGAGTCCTTTGATGTTCACTGAGAAAGAAGTCATGGCTAAAGGCTTTTCCACAGTCATTGCATGTGTATGGTTTCTCTCCACTGTGAATTCTCTGGGGTTGAGTAAAGAATGAGTAACAGCTAAAGGCATCACCATATTCATTGTATTCATGGGGTAATTTTCCAAAATGAGTGGTCTGATGTTGAGTAAGTAATGAGTGGAAACTTAAGAAATTTGAAAAATCATTACTTTCATAAGGTTTCTCACCAAGAGGAATTCCTATATCTTTACTAAAGTATGTACTTTGGTTGAATTCTTCACATTCATTACCTATCAAAGATTCCTTCTCAGCACGGAGTCTTTTATATTCAATTATGAGTGAATTTTGGGGGAACAGTTTATCATAAATATCAAATTTATGTACTTGCTGTATGGTAGGAACTGTCTGTTGTGTTAAAAATACTGATTTCAGGGGTATGCTTCTCCCAAAATTACTAAATTCATTGTGTCTTTTCCCAGTAGAGATTTCCTTAACAGCTGTCACTTGCATGAAATGCCTCTCCGCATTTCCCTCATGTAGCTCAAATTCACCCTTATATTTCCAGGCTTCTCTGAAACTGGAGCATTCAAGGCCATGACTTGCTAGCCTTTCCATTATCATCTCCTGGGATATTTCATCTTCATCAATGAACCATTTTGGAGATAATTCCTTGATTTCACACCAAGACTCCCAGTCTGAAAAATATCAAGAAAGCAAATGTCTCCTTTGTTCTTTTGCTATGAGGAAGAAAACTGTTATAGAAGAAATGGAAGAATTTAACTGGGGGGAAGGAGGGTAGAAAGTACGTAGTTCTAATAGCTCCCAAATATGGCCATGCAATATGAACAAAAGACAATGGAAGCACAAAGAATAAAGAGAGCTGAGAAGGGAAGGTATATGTGTTGATAGTAGTGGAAGGTGGTAGTTGGGGAAACAGGTAAAATGCAGGTCATCAAAAGGCAAGCAAAGCTAAATGCTAACACGATAAGGAATTGAGGATGTCTGATTAGATCACAGCCAGTTTCCCTGCCTCTAGTCTTTACAGCCTCCAGTTCATCCTGCACTGGTATTCATAAGACTGAAAGCTTCATGAGGGCAGGGACTGATGTTCACTCCTTTTTCTTCGACTGTTGCACCCAATGCCTTGGACAGTGTCAGCATGTTGTTAAATGGATGACTGCTGCCAGATTAATCTCATGGCATCTTTTCCCATTAATGCTGTTCAACAACTTCTAAGATTTTTATCAGGGTCCAGGGAAAATTTACATATATTTTTTCTCAGTGACTAAAATAAACCTATCTTTTGTTAGGTCCATCAGCTTTTCTCATCATTCAGGGAAAATGATGTCTATTGAGAAGATATGTGATATTTCAGGAGAGGATATTGGTTGGAGTAAAATAGAAAGAAAACTATTTTTTAGAAGATGATCTCAAAAAATGAGAAAGTCCTTTTCACACCACAATAATCAGCCAACATGTTCAAATACATAGAACCTATTAGTAGGTCCAAAGTACCTACTAAAGGCGGGAAAGCCTGACACAGGGTCTTTCTACATTTTGTAAATTCTGAGAGCTCAAGCCTGTGCAGATGATAATTCCATATGGCACATAATGAAGGATAAGCTAATATGATACAGATTATTACAGGTGTAAGTGTCAGGAAAAAAGAGATCAAAACTCACTAGCTTACTTAAGGAATAATTCTTGGAGAATATAAGCTTGGTGTTCAAGGCTATAATCAGGATTCCAAAATATAGTGACTATTCAGTGACAGAGACATTTTCATGTTTAGATGTGATTAGGGATTATTTTAGAACTACATATTTTGGCATTTGGGGGTTAAATAGATACAGTCTTTGCCATAACAGTTTCTCATCTGTTGAAAAGTAAAGCTGTCTCTAGTATAGGTCAGAACAAAATTGAAAAGGAAATATTATTCATCTGTATCTTTCTTCTTTCCAATACACCCTTCACCCAAGGAAAGCCTCATCCCTATCAGTCTGTCCTAAGCACCGCCTTGGATTTTCTTACCTGTCTATACCCAGGCCTGAGAGGCCTTGTTCGCCTATCCTTTGTTAGGTCCATACCATTCATTCTTTCCCTAGAAATACAACTACTACTGTTCCCTCACTCACTTGCCTGGATCTCATCTCTTGTAGGCATCATCACCTGAAGCCACTATACTCCATCTTACCAAAAATAAGTCTTTACTCCAGGCAAATACCAGATTTATACAATAACTAACTTAATGCTGAATAAAAGAAGCCTGATGGGGGAGAAGACTACAGATATTTTCCAACATGGGAGACTCTGAGGTGCCTGAAGCTCCAACCACTATCTTTACACACAGACTTACAGATTGGATCCCCTTGATTAAAAGACTGTATGCTATCCAATATGGTAGCCACTAAGTATATGCAGCAATTTAAATTTAAATAACATTTTAAAAAGTCAGTTCCTTAGTCACACTAGCCACATTTTATGTACCCAAAGCCAAATGTGGGTAGTGGCTACTGTATTAGAAAGCACACATATAGATTATTTCCATCATCACAGAAAGTTCTACTAGAGGCCGAGCATGGGGGTTCCCGCCTGTAATCCCAACACTTTGGGAGGCCGAGGCTGGTGGATCACTTGAGGCCAGGAGTTCAAGGCCAGCCTGGCCAACATGGTGAAACCCCGTCTCTACTGAAAATACAAAAATTAGCCGGGCACGGTGGCTCACATCTATAATCCCAGCTACTCAGGTGGCTGAGGCACGAGAATCCCTTGAACTAGGAGGCGGAGGTTGCAGTGAGCTGAGATCATGCCACAGCACTCAGCCTGGGCGACACAGCGAGACTGTCTCAAAAAAAAAAAAAAAAAAAGAAAAAAGAAAGTTCTACTAGACAGAACTGGACAGAGATCCACATTAATATCACAAAGATCTTATGGTAAATGAGGAAACAACAGAAAAACAGGGGAAAGAGTCCGTTAAAGGGAGAGAACAGTTTTGAAAAGAGAAAATGGATAGTGGTAAGAACTATCTTATACATCTCAATAAGCTCAGGAATATGAAAATGAAGAAGGGTACCTGCATTTAGCTAAACTAGAGGGGCAGAAGCCAGATTGCAAGTGATAAGACAGTGGAAGAGAACCTGAGGTGAAGGCAGTGAGTTGAGATGACAACTGCTATGTAAGTAATTGAAGAGAGAAGGGAGTATGGTTGGCAAGAACACAAAAAGTCCTATAAAATGGTACGAAATTCTTCTAAGCAAGATTTAAATGAATCAATGTAATATATAATTGCAAGAAAACAAAAAAATAATATATGCATACATTTTTACCTCAGGTTAATTTATATCAGGTCAGTTTCAACCAGAATTCCATAAGGATTTTATTTCCGAACTTAAGAAAACTATTTTAAAGAAAGTTGGACAAAAGTAATCAATAACATAAAAGAAAATTATGACCAAAAAAAGAACATTCCAAAACCAGTAATAGGACCTAAGCCCTTGCATTTTATACCTTTCTTCCACCAAAATCTCTGTGAAAGAACTCAACCAGGGTTGACTTGTAAAATTCTTTATCATTGTGGAAAAGGTCAAGAAAAAATATCAAGAGAAACACACTTAGAGCATTAAAACCTGCAAGACACAGAGAACACAGTGAAGGGGAGCACGGCCTCCTCACTACCATCCTGACCACATCTGGTTGAAGGGAATGAATTTGACATCAACCTTGAAAACTTGCGTGTGGGAGAAAACACCACAAAGTCAAAAGGCAAGGGACAATCTGAGAAAAAACAACTAAAACATGTATTATAGAAAAATGAATAATGTCCAGAAAAAGACACATTCTCCAAAATGGAAGTATGCCAGTAATCCCAACAGTTTGGGAGGCCGAGATGGGAGGATCGTTTGAGCCCAGGAGTTGTATACCAACCTGGGCAACACAGTGAGACCTCATCTGTACAAGAAAACTAAACAAAAAATTTAACCAGGTGCAGTGGTGCACATGCTGAGGTGGGAAGATTGCTTGAGTTCAGGAGGTAGAGGCTGCAGTGAGCCAAGATCATGCCACTGCACTCCAGCCTGGGCAACAGAGTGAGAACCTGTCTCAAAAAACAAAACAAAAAAATGTATGAGCAGGTAATTCACAGAAGAGAAAAACTTTATAGACAATGCATTCCTGGAAAGATGCTCAATAATATCACTAGTAAATTAAAACCATAAGAGCATTTCCCTTCCTCATATCAGCAGAAATTTCAGTTAGACAATATTAAGGACAATATCAAAAATTTAAGTTGAAGAATATCAAGAGAGGAAGGAAAAGCCATTCTCAGACACTGTCATTGTTAGTACGAGCATAAACTGATACAATCACTTCCCAGAACAAGTTGAGCATCTTGTAAATTAAAACATGCACTTCTACGTTCCAGCAATTTTACTTCAAGGTACACATTGTGTTTTTTGTTTTGTTTTGTTTTGAGACAGGGTCTTGCTCTGTCACCTCGCCTAGGCTGGAGTCCAGTGGCGCTATCATAGCTCATTGCAGCCTTGAACTCCCAGGCTTAAGTGGCCCTCCTACCTCAGTCTCCTGAGTAGCTGGAACAATAAGCACACAGCACCATGCCAGGCTCATTTTTTTATTTTTATTTTTTATTTAGTTATTTATTTATTTTTTTTTTTCCGAGATGGAGTCTTGCTCTGTCGCCCAGGCTGGAGTGCTGTGGCACAATCTCGGTTCACTGCTACCTCTGCCTCCTGGGTTCAAGCAATTTTCCTACCTCAGTCTCCCGAGTAGCTGGGATTACAGGCACACACGACCACGTCCGGCTAAGTTTTGTACTTTTCGTAGAGACAGGGTTTCACCATGTTGGCCAGGCTGGTCTCGAACTCCTGGCCTCGTAATCCACCCACTTCAGCCTCACAGAGTGCTGGGATTACAGGCATGAGCCACCACACCCAGCCTGAAAGTGCTTTTTAAAAACTGTAAAACCCAGAAAATATAACATAAGACAATATATAGGATTAAGCCCAAATTTATCAGAAATGTAATTAGACTTTCACCTATTAAAATGAAAAGATAATCAGACTGGTTTATAAAGTAAAACTCAAATCTGTATTGCATATAAGCCCTATACTTAAAGTTATCTTAAAAAGTTGAAAATAAGGCTGGGCGTGGTGGCTCAAGCTTATAATCCCAGCACTTTGGGAGGCCGAGATGCGTGGATCACGAGGTCAGGAGATCGAGACCATCCTGGCTAACACGGTGAAACCCCGTCTCTACTAAAAAATACGAAAAACTAGCCGGGTGAGGTGGCGGGCGTCTGTAGTCCCAGCTACTCGGGAGGCTGAGGCAGGAGAATGGTGTAAACCCAGGAGGCGGAGCTTGCAGTGAGCTGAGATCTGGCCACTGCACTCCAGCCTGGGCGACAGAGTGAGACTCCGCCTCAAAAAAAACAAAAACAAAAACAAACAAACCAAAAAAAAGTTGAAAATAGGCCAGGCACGGTAGCTCACGCCTGTAATCCCAGCACTTTGGGAGGCCGAGGCGGGTGGATCACAAGGTCAGGAGTTCAAGACCAGCCTGGCCAATATGGTGAAACCCCCGTCTCTACTAAAAATACAAAAATTTTGTATTTTTATACAATGTACAAAAGTGTACAGGCACACACCTGTAGTCCCAGCTACTTGGGAGGCTGAGGCAGGAGAATCACTTGAACCCAGGAGGTGGAGTTTGCAGTGAGTCGAGACTGCACCACTGCACTCNTGCACTCCAGCCTGGGCGACAGAGTGAGACTCCGCCTCAAAAAAAACAAAACAAAACAAACAAACCAAAAAAAAGTTGAAAATAGGCCAGGCACGGTAGCTCACGCCTGTAATCCCAGCACTTTGGGAGGCCGAGGCGGGTGGATCACAAGGTCAGGAGTTCAAGACCAGCCTGGCCAATATGGTGAAACCCCGTCTCTACTAAAATACAAAATTTTGTATTTTATACAATGTACAAAAGTGTACAGGCACACACCTGTAGTCCCAGCTACTTGGGAGGCTGAGGCAGGAGAATCACTTGAACCCAGGAGGTGGAGTTTGCAGTGAGTCGAGACTGCACCACTGCACTCCAGCCTGGACGACAACAGCAAAACTCTGTCTCAAAAAAAAAAAAAAAAAAATCAGTCAGGCGTGGTAGCTCACACCTGTATAATCCCAGCACATTGGGAGGCCAAGGAGGGTGGATCACCTGAGGTCAGGAGTTTGAGACCAGTCTGGCCAACATGGCAAAACCTTGTCTCTACTAAAAATACAAAAATTATCCGGGCATAGTGTTGAGCACCTGTAATCCCAGCTACTTGGGAGGCTGAGGCAAGAGAACCACTTGAACCCAGAAGGCGGAGGCTGCAGTGAGGCAAGATCATACCATTGCACTCCAGCCTGGGCGGCAGAGCACGACTCCATCTAAAAAACAAAACAAAACAAAACAACAACAAAAAAGCATGAAAAATCAAGGAAACACATTCTCCCACAGAGCCTTAGGAAGGAATGTACACTGCTGACATCTTGATTTTAGCTCTGTAAGACCTACTTTTTACTTCTGACCTCCAGAGCTATAATAAATTTGTGTTGTATTAAGTCACTAAATGTGTGCTAATTTATTACAGCAGGAAAAAAACTAAGCAGACAACTTTTCTGGAAGGGAATGTAGCAATTCCTTATAAAACTACATATGTATGGCCAGGTGTGGTTGCTCATGCCTGTAATCCCAGCACTCTGGGAGGCTGAAGTGGGTGGATCACAAAGTCAGGAGTTCGAGACCAGTCTGGCCAATATAGTGAAACCCCCATCTCTACTAAAAATGCAAAAATTAGCCAGGCATGGTGGTGCAAACCTGTAGTCCCAGCTATTCAGGAGGTTGCGGCAGAAGACTCACTTGAACCCAGGAGGAGGAGGTTGCAGTGAGCCACGACTGGGTCACTACACTCCAGCCTGGTGACAGCGCGAGACTCTGTCTCAAAAAAAAAACTGTATATGCACTTACTCAGCAATTGCACATCTAGGAATCCATGCTGAAGACACAGCCTCAACAATAAAAAATATATATAAGTTCAAGGTTATTCATCACAACATCTTTTGCGACTGTAAAATATTGCAAACACTAAATGACCACACATTAGTGTAGTTGAATAAATTATGATAACAGGCACATAACGAAGTATTATGAAGCAGTCAAAAAATGAAGAAGGGCAGGGCATGGTGGCTCACTTCTGTAATCACAGCACTTTGGGAGGCTGAGGCAGGCAGATTACTCGAGATCAGAAGTTCAAGACCAGCCTGATCAACATGGTGAAACGTTTTCTCTACTAAAAATACAAAAATTAGCTGGGCATGGTGGTGCACACCTGTAGTCCCAGCTACTCAGGAGGCTGAGGCAGGAGAATTGCTTGAACACAGGAGGCAGAAGTTGCAGTGAGCCAAGATCCTGTCACTCCAGCCTGGGTGAGAGCGAGACTGTCTAAAAAAAAAAAAAAAAAAAAAATGAGGAAGATCTTCATGAACTAATATAAAGTGATTTCCTTCTAAGTGATAAAAGCAAAATGTATCTATAGCACACTATTTGCCATATAAAGAATATACAAGAAACTATACATATAACTGCTAATTTGTGCAAGAGAAACATTAATTTCAAGGATAAACTTGAAACTAAGGAAAGTGGTAACATACAAGGGGTGGGTGGGAAATGGGTAGGAAGAAGTAGGGAAAAAGAATAAAGTAGTAGGAACAAGGAGGGCATAATACTTTTTGGAGATCTATTTTATACTATTTTATATAGCTCTGATCTTAGAGGCATAGTAATGTTTTAGATACCAAAAAAAAAAAAAAAAATTAAAACTAACCAGGACGTAGTAGGAATGCAAAATAGAACATTTGTTATAAACAGTAACAAATGGGCTGGGCAGGGTGGCTCACACCTGTAATCCCACCACTTTGGGAGGCCAAGGCTGGCACGGATCATGAGGTCAAGAGATTGAGACCATCCTGGCCAACATGGTGAAACCATGTCTCTACTAAAAATACAAAAATTAGCTGGGGGTGGTGGCACATGCCTGTAGTCGCAGCTACTCAGGAGGCTGAGGCAGAAGAATCGCTTGAACCTGGGAGGCAGAGGTTGCAGTGAGCTGAGATCACGCCACTGCATTCCAGCCTGGGGACAGAGGGAGACTCCATCTCAAAAAAAAAAGACAGTAACAAATGGACCTAAAATAACTAACCTAAGTAATTTTGGAAATAGTATTTTGACTGGACAATGTAAGACTGAAACAAAAAGTACTATATACGAATACCTAAATCTAGTTGTTAAATTTGTTTCTCACAGAGAAATAGGTTAGAAATTCTGAAAGTAGGCCGGGTGCGGTGGCTCAAGCCTGTAATCCCAGCACTTTGGGAGGCCGAGACGGGCGGATCACGAGGTCAGGAGATTGAGACCATCCTGGCTAATACGGTGAAACCCTGTCTCTACTAAAAAATACGAAAAATACGAAAAAAACTAGCCGGGCGACGAGGCGGGCACCTGTAGTCCCAGCTACTCGGGAGGCTGAGGCAGGAGAATGGCGTAAACCCGGGAGGCGGAGCTTGCAGTGAGCTGAGATCCGGCCACTGCACTCCAGCCTGGGCAGCAGAGCAAGACTCCGTCTCAAAAAAAAAAAAAAAAAAAAAAATTCTGAAAGTACTTTATGTGTATACTAAAATTGAACAAATAGGTAAATATATTTTTTCTCATTATCAGAAAAAAATTACAAATAAGTAAAGGAGGAAGGCTACAATAAACCCTGTAAAGCAGGACTATAAATCAAGTTATTAATATAAACTGATAGTTTTAGTAGATAAAAAGAGATAATAAAAAATGGAAAAAAAGATAGAGGCAGAAATAAATATAGGGGTGTATGTGTAAATATCTATCCATCTATCTATCTATCTATCCATCTATTTCCTAGCTCTATCTATCTATCTATCTATCTATCTATCTATCTATCTATCTGTCTGTCTGTCTGTCTGTCTGTCTGTCTATCTATCTATCCATCCATTTCCTAGCTCTATCTCTCTATCTCTCTATCTCTCTCTCTATCTATCTATCTAGTTTCCCAGCTTTAGCTGCTGTCAGGGCCAGTAGCCTAGTGACATCCCAGTAGCCTAGAGCATACCTAGCTTGGTTTCTAAACACCATTTCCCAATAAAGCAATGAGGGCTCCTTGGAGAAGTGGTTGATTCAAGGCTGGGGCAAAGAAAATAAGAGAACCTGGAATACCTTGTGCCAGAAGGAAGGACGTGCTCAAAAACTGTATGGGGGCATGTCAGAAGGTCAAAGGAACCAACGTGAAGGAGATTCCAACATTCAAAGCTGGAATGATTTGAGAAACAAAATAATGATTCATTGGATTTACTTCATAGAAATAAAAATCCATAAATCTAAAAATAAATCCATTTAAATTTTATGAAGTCATTACATTTTATGAGGTAAATTAGGTTTACCTCATAGAAAAAAATCTGTAAATATAATTGAATATGTAAGTAAATGGATTGGAAGGAGCGGCTCTTCCTACAGAACAATCGCAATTAATATATATAAAGAAAAGAGGGAAATTGAAAAAAATCAACATTAGGTTAATACCACAGTAATAACAGTTGAAGAGATCCAGCAATAAATGCTAAATAAATGGGCAAAAATTACAGAAGAAACTGAATAATCTCAAAGTATCTCCCCCAAGATATTTCTTAATTACAAATAGAAAAATAAGAAATTTATAATGGAGAAACCAAGCAGACACTACCTTCACTAAGTGTGCAAAGTTAACATCACCAATACTAAGACATTATCGACATTATGCATCCTTTGGAATGATGCACTGAGAGAGAAACAACATTATTTCTGTGACATTCTTTGCAAAAATGCATTACCACAATCCAGTTATAAGAAAATACTAGATAAATCAGATAGATCCAAATTGAGTGCATGCAAATATAATGAGCCATTTGTGCAGAGTGAAGCATATCTGAGGATTCCAGGAGAGATTACTCCAAGAAGATGAAGTCAATAGATCACCTAATATATCCAAGTATCTTGAAAGATTCAGACAATTGATGGTAAGTCGGGAATTGGATTAGGGATATGTACATATAAACTAAACAAACAAAAAAAGGACAAAATTCCCAGGTCATTATTAACTCCATGGAAAATAAAAAGGTGTAGAGAAAAAGTAACTTGGCATATGCACAGCACAGCTATGACTAGCACTAAATGGCCATAATAAAATAAATGCTGAATAGTGACTTAATCAAAATTATAACATTGAGATGATGGGGGATGGGAAATGTGTGTATTTGTGTGTGTGCACATGTGTTGAATTCAGGAGAAGAAAGTGCTAACTCCTTCTTTTCTTTTCTTTTTTTTTTTTTGAGACACAGTCTCAGAAGGCTGGAGTGCAGTGGCACGATCTGGGCTCACTGCAAGCTCCGCCTCCCGGGTTCACGCCATTCTCCTGCCTCAGCCTCCCGAGTAGCTGGGACTACAGGCGCCCGCCAGCATGCCTGGCTAATATTTTGCATTTTTAGTAGAGACAGGGTTTCACCATGTTAGCCAGGATGGTCTCGATCTCCTGACCTCGTGATCCGCCTGCCTCAGCCTTCCAAAGTGCTGGGATTACAGGCGTGAGCCACCACGCCCGGCCTCCTTACTTTCTTATAAGAAGATATCAAATAAGGGCTCACCCTGAAAAAACAATCAAGAGTAGCAACATTAACATATTTTTGGAGATATGAAGGGAACACCAAAAGAAACTACAAAAGAAAAGAAAGTGGATTGCTCTAGGAAGAGGGAAACTGGGGAGCCAGGAACAAGAATTCCTTTTTTAAGGGAAAAAGCCTTGTACAGGCTTTTTGGTGGGAAGGTAATTGTGTTTTTTGGCAAAACGGCAATTATGTTTGCACCAACCTAATACTACTACTTGATTTTTTAAACAATGTGCGTACATGTCTTTCACAATTCTGATAAAAATTTAAAAAATAATAATATAATTCTAACTGTAAAGGGAAAAGAAGAGCTGAGAAGGATTGAGATTCAAGGTATAGGTGGAAGACTAGACAGCATAATTAGAAAGAAAAAGAAAAAACCCCAGGGTGTGGTGAGGTTTCTAGGGAAGCACATACTAAGGAGATTTCAGCTCTCATCCCACCTGAAGCCCAAAAGAGTTTCCTACTTACTACGTGGTCAAGTACCTTACAATAGTCCTCCCTGCCTGGTGATCTGTCACTCACCTGCACAGTGACCCTGTGACATCTTTCTCTCCACCATCCACGGCTCCTTCCCTTGCTCCAGTAAGGAGATCATGTTGGGCTTAGAAATGGAGAGTCCTGTTCACAGGGGAAGAAAATGAGAGCAAGAGACAGACAGGCATACAGACAAACAAATCAACATGCCACAGCTGTTCTAGGACGCAGACCCAATCTCTCGATCATCAGGCAAGAATGGACATTAGAGGAAGGGCTAGAGAATGGAATGATGCTTGTATGGATGAGGAGGAGGATGAAGCTTCTGCCATGACAGTGGTTCTCAAAGTGCTACGGCAGCTGCAGCCATCACCTAGGAACTAATTAGAAATGCATATTATCAGGCCCCAACCCAGAACTACTGCGTCAGAAACTACAGTGGCTCTCAAACTTTAATAGACATCAGGGTCATTTGCAGAGCTTATTAAAACCCAGACTACTGAGCCTACTCCCAAAGTTTCTGATTTTGTAGGTCTAGAATGGGGCCTCATAATTTGCATTTTAACAAACTCCCAGGACATGCTGATGTTGCTGTTCCAAACCACCATTCTATGGCAAAGGGAACTACCCATTTCCAACTCTATGAAATTACTTCATACACCAGGCGCAGGGGCTCACGCCTGTAATCCCAGCACTTTGGAAGGTCGAGGAGGGCGGAGCATCTGAGGTCAGGAGTTCGAGACCAGCTTGGCCAACATGGAGAAACCCCATCTCCACTAAAAGTACAAAAATTAGCCAGGCATGGTGGTGGGCACCTGTAATCCCAGTTACTCAGGAGGCTGAGGCAGGAGAATTGCTTGAGCCCGGGAGGCGGAGGTTGCAGTGAGCCAAGATTGCGCCACTGCACTCCAGCCTGGGCAACAAGAGCAAGACTCTGTCTCGAAAAAAAAAAAAAGACAGAAAGAAAGAAAAGAAAAGAAATTACTTAATGTGTTCAGAATGTCTGCCAAAAGTAAATTAATTAATTAATTAAAATTTAAGAAACTTAAAAAGTTAAAAATATATACATATTTCAAATCATTTCGTGGGGACAGGAAGTAGAAAGGCAAGTAAGTGCTTTTAAGAGGTCTTAAGATGTCCTAGATATTCTCAACAGAGGAAGCAAAAACACTCCAGAGGAAGATTTTAAATGATGGGGAGAAACATCCTTACCAAGCCATACCAAGTTCCTGTAGTTCTCCAACATGACATCTCTGTATAAATCCTTCTGAGACGGCTTCAGCCATTCCCACTCTTCTTGGGAAAAGTCTAGTGCCACATCTCTGAAGGTCACCAACCCCTGAAATAAAAAAATTCTTGTTCACCAGGTGCCCAGACACCCATATGGTCCTAGCCAAAAAGATGCATTTGGCCAGAGTTCAAAGCTCTAAGTGATGCAAGGAAAATAATTATTGGAGAACAATTACATGCTGAGGTTTGTCAAATACTTTAAGAGAAGAGAAATATTAGAAACAGACTCACCGTTTGATAATTTTACATTTTTGTAAAAAAGACATATATACACAAAATTAGCTTATAACAAGAAACAGCAAAGACTAAGTTGTATGTTACATATACTAAGTATAAAGAAAATCTTATATGGGAGATTCCTTTATATTCCCCAAACTGAGACATCAGGTGGGCACAATAGGAGAAAGGCCTTGAATTGGGCTTTAACAAAAGGGTATGGCCTGAAAGTTAGACTTTATATGTAAGGAGAAATGTCCAGGAACATATCCTGAAGAAATAATGAAGTATATGTGAAGCGACTTAAGATAGAATTTTCATTGGAAGGTTATGCAAAAAATCTGGAAAAAACTTACATGTTCAAAAACAGAATTCAGGCTATAGCACTGAACTGTAGGCTAAATGAAGGCAGAGATATTTGTTTTATAAGCTGATATATATCCAGTGTCTATTACAAAACTGATCACATTGTAAACTCAGTAAACATTTGCTACTCAGGGAATAAATGATGATGTTTCCTATAAAATGTCCATACGAAGAAAAAGTATTCAGTGCTAAAAATGATAGGGTTCCAGTCTGTACAATATGTTCTCTTTTCTTATCAAAATAATGAAATATCAGGCCAGGCATGGTGGTTCATGCCTGTAATCCCAGCACTTTGGGAGGCCAAGGCAGGTGGATCACCTGAGGTCAGGAGTTAGAGACCAGCCTGGCCAAAATGGTGACACCCTGTCTCTACTAAAAATACAAAAATTAGCTGGACATGGTGGTATGTGCCTGTAGTCCCAACTACTTGGGAGGCTGAGGCCAGAGAATTGCTTGAAATGGGCAGGAGGAGGCTGCAGTGAGCCGAGATCATGCTACTGCACTTCCAGCCTGGGTGACAGAGCAAGACTCCATCTCAAAAAAAAAAAAAAAAATTCAAATATGGTTATTCTGCAAAGTAGAAATAGGGCTGAATGTGTCTAGGGAAAAAATTACACAACTCCAGAGTGTTGTATAACTTCCATGTGCTCCTCTACTCTTTTCTGAGTCCTAGGAGGCTGACTGCATCAATAAACTCCCTTGTCCCATCCCATATTCTGTTGGGTTCAGCCACAAGCAAGAAATGAAAGGAAGGTAAGTAAGGCAGAATACTTAGTCCCCTGGCTCCCTCCCTGGGTGGGAGCACCACCCTGGGTGGTCTCTGTCTTTCAATCAAAGTTCAGAGCACCTGTCAGGGGGCCCCTCCACCCAACTCTCTGTCTCTGGATTCAAAGATCTAGGGTTAGAAGTAAGAGAGCTATGCTGTTATGAGCCCCGGAGTACAGCACGATCCTTCATAGTTTCTCTGTGTCCTGATAATATCTTGTAAATAGTCACCTTTTGATTGCCTTGCTAGAACCCTGATTGATAAAACATGTTGACACAAAGTACTTCTCACATATGGCCAGAGAGTCCTCAAAAGTACTGCAAAACCACTCTACTATGCGTCCCTGATAAATTCACTCTCCCCATCTCCTGATAACTATTTCATTACTCTCTCTCGAACCACCATCAACTCATCTCATTTTCACTTTGAACTTCCTCATCCTCCAGCCACCATATGTACTTACCCTTCTGTATCTGTACTGATAGCTGTATATTCTGTCTGCCCTCTGTGACTATGGATAAAACTCTAGGCTTCGAAGACCAGTCCCTCCACTTGCCCACACAAAGACATTTTCACCTCTCTCCCTTGTATTACCAACTATTCTCACTTTACTGGATCATTCCAATCAGCAAAAAAAACTGATGCAATATCTTCCATCTTGTAAACAAATACATAGATAAATAAATAAATAAGTTCCCTTTCCATGATCTCACTCTAGCTATTTTCCCATTTCTCTACTCTTAATAACAAAACTCTTCCGATGAGTTGTCTAGATCAGTGTTATCCACCAGAAATATTTGAGTCACATATGTAATTTGAAATTTTCCAGTAGTCACAGAAAAAAATAAATAGAAAAAAATATCATTTTTATTTAACCCAATATATCGAAAATGTTATCATTTCAACATGTAATAATATAAAAAAATTAACGAGATTTCTTACACTTTTTTGTACTGAATCTTCAAAATCTGGTATATACTTTGCACTTACAGCATATCACAATTTAGAGTACTCATATGTGCCTGCTGGCTACACTATTGTAAATCTAAATTCACTGTCTTTGTTCTCACCTTCCTCGTTTTCCATTCTCTTTTTTCTTTTTTCTTTTTTTTTTTTTTTTGGAGATGGAGCTTCACTCGTGTCACCCAGGCTGGAGTTCAATGGCGCGATCTCAGCTCACTGCACCTCCTGGGTTCAAGCGATTCTCCTGCCTCAGACTCCAGAGTAGCTGGGATTACAGGCATGTGCTACTACGCCTGGCTAATTTTTGTATTATTAGTAGAGATGGGGTTTCGCCATGTTGGCCAGGCTGGTCTTGAA
This sequence comes from Rhinopithecus bieti, assembly GCF_001698545.2. Taxonomy (NCBI): domain Eukaryota; kingdom Metazoa; phylum Chordata; class Mammalia; order Primates; family Cercopithecidae; genus Rhinopithecus; species Rhinopithecus bieti. The sequence goes on from NW_016804830.1 coordinate 2,360,463, forward strand.
TTCCTGACCTCAGGTGATCCACCCGCCTCAGCCTCCCAAAGTGCTGGGATTATAGGCATGAGCATGAGCCACTGCACCTGGCCTTTTTTTTTTTTTTTTTTTTTTGAGACAGGGTCTCACTCTGTCTCTGTTACACAGGCTGGAATGTGAACCACATGAATCATAGCTCCCTGCTGCCTCAAACTCCTGGACTCAAGTGATCCTCCCACCTCAGTCTCCGAAGCAGCTGGGACTATAGGCATCTGCCACCATGCCTATGTTTTTGGATTTTAGTATCAAATATTTTTTTAGAGACAGAGTCTCCCTATGTTGCCCTGCATACATAGTGGGTCTTGAACTCCTGGGCTCAGGTGATGGTCCCGCCATCTTGGCCTCCCAAAGTACTGGGATTACAGCCATAAGCCACCACACCCGGCCTCCATTCTCCCTTAAACCCACCACAATGATGTCTTCATCCCAGTCATTCAGTGAAGTAGCTCTTGTCCAGAATATTTCCATGTTACCAAATCCAACGGTGAGTTCTCAGTCTTCATCTTCTTCAGTCCCTCTCAGAGGAACTTGGCTCAGTTGATCATCCCATCCTTGAAACACTTTCTCCTCTTGGCTTCCAGAACCCACACTCTTCTGGTTTTCCTTCTACATCAGCTCTTCTCAGTCTCTTTTGCTGGTTCTTCCTCTTCTTGTGTGGCTCTAAATGTTGAACATCCCAAACTCAGTCCTACGACCTATTTCCTACCTACATTCACCACAACCTTGCCCTCAAGATAATCTCACCCTGTCTCATGCTTTAAATACACTAAGGATGGCCAGGCGCAGTGGCTCATGCCTGTAATCCCAGCATTTTGGGAGGCCAAAGTAGGTGGATCACAAGGTCAGGAGATCAAGACCATCTTGGCCAACATGGTGAAATCCATCCTTACTAAAAATACAAAAATTAGCTGGGCGTGTGGCATGTGCCTGTAGTCCCAGCTACTCAGGAGGCTGAGGCAGGAGAATCGCTTGAACCCAGGAGGCAGAGGCTGCAGTGAGCCGAGACTGTACCATTGCACTCCAGCCTGGGCGACAGAGCAACACTCCGTCTAAGAAAGGAAGGAAAGGAAAGGAGAGGAGAGGAGAGGGGAGGGGAGGGTAGGGTAGGGTAGGGGAGAGGGAGCGGGAGGAGAGGAAAGGAAGAGAGAAGAGGAAGAAAAAACACTGTAAGGACCCCAAATTCACATCTATAGTCCTGAACTCCAGATGTATAATCAACATTCCATTTGGATATCCAAAAGGTCTCTAAATATATCCAGAACTCAATTCTTTTTTTTTTTTGAGAAGGAGTCTCGCTCTGTCACCCAGGCTGGAGTGCAATGGCGCAGTCTCGGCTCACTGCAAGCTCCACCTCCTGGGTTCACGACATTCTCCTGCCTCAGTCTCCCGAGGAGCTGGGATTACAGGCTCCCGCCACCACACCTGGCTAATTTTTTGTATTTTTAGTAGAGACAGGGTTTCACCATGTTAGCCAGGATGGTCTTGATCTCCTGACCTTGTGATCCACCTGCCTCAGACTCCCAAAGTGCTGGGATTATAAGCATGAGCCACCATGCCCAGCCTTCAGAACTCAATTCTTGATGTCCATCCCACTTCACATTGTCTTTCCAGCTCAGTAAATGGCATGCCTATTCATGTAGCTGCGTAGCCAAAAATCTCTGTAAGCATCCTGACTTCTTCCTCTCACACACCACAACTAATCCTTGATCAAATCGCATTTTCTATCTCCAATGTATACCCAGAATCTCACTAGCTCCAACGCCACCACCATGGTCCAGGCTGCTATCACCTCCTGTCTGGATTACTAAAAGAGTCTCCTGACTGTCCTCCCTGCTTCCACCTTTACTCTCCTGCTTTCTGTTTTCACTTTAAGGCATAAATAAAATCAGATCACAAATGTTCCAATGAACTTAACTCTCCTTCACTTAGAACCAAATTCAAAGTTCAGATCATGACTTGAAAGGGCCTACATAATTTGGTCCCCAGCTATACCTGACATCATAGTGATCATCTCTCCAAGGACAGACTCATTGCTATTCCTGGAACACACCAAACATGCTCCCACCATAATAACTTTGTAGTCCTTCTTTTAAAGCTCTTCCCCAGATCTCCACAAAACTTACTTGCTGCTTTCACTGAAGTTTTGCTTTGCTAAATGTCACTTTCTCAGAGAGGCCATCCTTGACCTCCCTATTTAATAGATGACTCAGTAATCAACCTCTATCCCTTATTTCACTTGCACCTCATCACCAACTCAAGAAATCATCATCCATCTAAAGAGGACAGCTCTGCTCCATCACACAGGTGAGCCTAACGCTGAGTAAAAAAGATATTAAATGTTTTGTAGAAGGATTATATGAACAAAAGATGGAGAGAGAGAAGTGGAGGGGGTGCTCATTGGGTATTTGTGACTTTCCCTGCGGTTCCAAAGTCCTGAAAAATGGGTCAAATGTCTGAAAACAAAGCGAAAGAGCATGCTTACCTGGGACATGGCTTTACAAAGCCCCACGGCCATTCCTCCTTCTTCAGTTTTCTCTTCTGAAGAAGAACAGTCCTGAGAAGGGAGAATTAAGGAAGAAATGATAGTGTGTCAGCCCTATGTTTTTGGTCCAAGACCCACAAAATGGAAGCCGGGCGCGGTGGCTCACGCCTGTAATCCCAGCACTTTGCAAGGCCGAGGCGGGCGGATCACAAGGTCAGGAGATCGAGACCACGGTGAAACCCCGTCTCTACTAAAAAAATACAAAAAATTAGCGGGCGCAGTTGCGGGTGCCTGTAGTCCCAGCTACTCGGGAGGCTGAGGCAGGAGAATGGCGGGAACCCGGGAGGCGGAGCTTGCAGTGAGCCGAGATCACGCCACTGCACTCCAGCCAAGGGGACAGAGCAAGACTTCGTCTCAAAAACAAAAAACAAAAAAAGACCCACAAAATGGAACCCACAAAATGGAACTATTGCCCCTTTCTTCTCCCTACATGGGCCAGCCTCACCTTTTCCAAGATCTGGTAGCCGGTGGCGTGGGGGAATCCAAAGCTGAACTTAACTCTCAAAGTCTTGACTTATATTAAGGACGCCTAGCGTGAACTCAACAAAATCCAAAGTCTGTCCTACCGCCAACAAGGTGGTTCATGATCTGGCCCCTGGCTGCACCTCTGACCTAATTTCCTACCCTTTTGCCCCTTGCTGGCCACACTCCAGGCACACGTGTCCTTCTACTGTTACTCAAACACTGTGTACACCCCTCCTTCAGGCTTCAGGGTTGTGACCTTTTCCTTCTGCCTGGAACCTTCTCCCAGACACCAGTATGGGCCACTCCTCTTTATTCCTATATGCATTCAGGTGTCCCTTCATCAGAGGGACTTCCCTGAAAACTCTACCTAAAGGGAACCCCTGTTTCAGGTACTCAATTTTTCTTTACACTGTATTATTTTTCGTCTTAGCATTTATCACCACTGGACATGTTACATATAGCTTTGTTTCATTTTTTCTCTTCCCATACAAGATTATAAGATCCAAGAGAACTAGGTTTTGTTTGGTTCACTGGTGTATTCTAATGACAGAACACCACCAAACCATGGTAGTTTCTCAAAAGTATTAGATAAATGAAGAAATTTTACTGTGCCTCATGTAATATAAATATACCATGTTAACCCATGCTGTGTTGGGCAAGTAATTTTAATTTTCCTGTGCCTCACAGTCAGACTAGATCCCACATAATTAATCCCATGATCTCACATACACATAAAATTCTCACCCAATCACAAACATACACACATTTACACAATCATAGGCACAATCTCTCTCACACACACAGCCATATTAGCACAAAGACAGAGACTGTCACACACAGGTATCTCATTGTGTCATTATCTCATTTAATCCTCAGAACTACTATTCCACAAAACTATAAAGATAGGTATTAATATCTCCACTTTACTGGTAGTAAAAGGGAGGTTCCAGAAGCTTAAACAACCAACTCAAAGTCAGGGGTCCAACTGACATGTGACCCCAAAACCAGTCCTCTTTTGAAAGGGCACGACGTCTGAATGGGGAATATTCAACACAACCTGAGTGATCAATGCCATATATTCCTTAGAGAGGCATCTTTAGAGATGGCAGATGTTACCTTTATTTCCCTACGGAAATGCAGCCTGAGGGAAACACTGCCAAATTTTAATACTAAAGGAACTACAAACTGGGCAGTCTGAAGTAAGTTCCTTGTCCTCTTAGGGTCAACATTTCTTCATCATCAAAATAGGGACAGGCTGGGCACGGTGGTTCACACCTGTAATCCCAGCACTTTGGGAGGTCAAGGTGGGCATCACTTGAGCCTAGGAATTCAAGACCAGCCTGGGCAACGTGGCAAAACCCCATCACCTCAAAAAGTAGAAGAATTAATCAGGCGTGGTGGCATGTGTCTGTAGTCCCAGCTACTTGGGAGGCTGAGGTGGGAGGCTTGCTTGAACCCGGGAGGTAGAGGGTGCTGAGAGCCGAGATTACACCATTCCACTTTAGCCTACAGGAGAGAGCAAGACTCTGTCTCAAAAAGAAAGAATGAAAGCAAGGGACAATTGTGGTTGACCTAGAATTCAGTATACATCACCCCCTAATTTCACCCCCCAATTCTGGACTACTTTGCACTAGACAACTCAGTCCCTAGCAGTTATTTCCTTAGTGTAGTGCAGCTTGAAATTGTCCATAGAAGCTTCTGCAGCAGGGTGCAGCGGCTTATGCCTGTAATCCCAGCACTGTAGGAGGCTCTGGGGGGCAGATCACGAGGTCAGAAGTTTGAGACCAGCCTGACCAACATGGTGAAATCCCTTCTCTACTAAAATACAAAAATGAGCTGGGCGTGGTGGCACACACCTGCAGTCCCAGCTACTCAGGAGGCTGAGGCAGGAGAATCACTTGAACCCAGGAGGCGGAGGTTGCAGTGAGCCGAGATCACACCACTGCACTCCAGCCTGGGCAACAAGAGTGACACTCCATCTCAAAAAAAAAAAAAAGGTTCTGCAACCTGAGAAGAGAATTAATGCAGTCTTAGAATCTGGTAGCAGAAGCCTTAAGCAGCGCCTGCATAAAAGAAACTTCAGTTTGTTTTGTTCTGATAGCTGTGTATCTCTTGGGATATATATATATATA
>NW_016804830.1:2366057-2371642 GCF_001698545.2 Rhinopithecus bieti
TGAGATGCAGTGTCACTCTTGTTGCCCAGGCTGGAGTGCAGTGGTGCAATCTCAGCTCACTGCAGCTTCCACCTCCCGGGTTCAAGCGATTTTCCTGCCTCAGCCTCCTGAGTAGCTGGGATTACAGGCGCATGCCACCACGCCCAGCTAATTTTTGTATTTTTAGTAGAGACGGGGTTTCACCATGTTGGCCAGGCTGGTCTTGAACTCCTGATCTAGTGATCCGCCCACCTAGGCCTCCCAAAGTGCTGGGATTACAAGCGTGAGCCACCATGCCTGGCCTGGGCAATATAAAAGTTTGGAATGAGCCATTAGACTCTAAAAAGAAGGTATGATGAAAAAAAAGAAAACTTTGTTTTTATGTAGCACCCAGACCCAGGTTGACTTTCCACTCCTTCCCTCATTGGCTACATGATCTCAGGCAAGTTAATCCATCTCTCAGAAACTTTCTTTTCCACTGTGAAGATTGCATGAGCGAACACCTAGGGCAGAAAGGTGCCACCCTTGTTCCTGCTTGGATTCTACACACATTTGGAAATGAAATAATATTTTTCTTTATCAACTGAGAAGGTCAAAATAAAAAACTCAGCACACGTGGTACATCAGAAAAAGAGCCATGGGTCCAGACTCTCAGCACCAAATATGGAAGAGTTTTGAGAAGGATAAAGCTAAAATCTCAAACTCAATAACCTAAGGAGAGGAAGACTGGGCTTTCAGATTGGGCTTCCCTCCCCCAGAAGCAGCTGAGGATGGCCTCACTAGAATGTTTTTAGACTGAGGCCTGTCACTCACAATGGGATAGAAGGAAGAGACTCATATTAAGCTCCCCTGTTCTGAAGGTTCCTACTCCAAGACCAGATCATCTTTTACAAAACCCTCAAAACCCAGGGCTACCATTTTTCACCCTCTCAACGTGGGAAAGAACAAGGGAATTTAGTAATTAAAGGGGAGAACTCGACTGGACACAGTGGTTCAGGCCTATAATCTCGACACTTTGGGAGGCCAAGGTGGGAGGACTGCTTGAGCCCAAGTTTCAGACCAGCCTGGACAACATGGCATGAAGTCTCTACAAAAAATAAAAATAAAAACAATTAGCCAGGCATGGTGGCACGCGCCTATGGTCCCAGTTTCTTGGGAGGCTGAGGCAGGTGGTTTGCTTGAGCCCAGGAGGTCAAGGCTGCAGTGAGCTGTGATCACACCACTGCACTCCAGTCTGGATGACAGTAAGATCCTACCTTGGGAAAAAAAAAATAAAAGACCTCGCGTGGTGGCTTACACCTGTAATCCCAGCAGTTTGAGAGGCCGAGGCAGGTGGATCACTTGAACCTGGGAGACAGAGGTTGCAGTGAGCCGAGATCACACCACTGCACTCCAGCCTGGGCAATAGAGTGAGACTCCATCTCAAGAAAAAAGAAAAAAAAAAAAGCGAGACAGCTAGAGCTAAACTGCTTGGGTTTGAGTTCTGGTGGTGTCACTTGTTAACTGTGTGAACTTGGGCAATTTTAATATTCCTGTGCTTCCTAAGTCAATCCCACAATCTCATATACACACACAAACTCTCACCCAATCACAAACATATACAGAGTCACACAAACACACCCATAATCTCACACAATACACAGCCACATAAGCACAAAGATAGATGGTCACATACAATTACACCAACAGAGATAAACAATCACACACAATCACACACATAGTAGCATACCACACAAGTCACACATCTTGTCACAATTACCCATACAAAACTATACCTACAGAGGCAGATGGTCATAGTCGCACAATCACACTTGCTGTCACATTCAAACGCAGTTGTATCCTCAGAAACAGGTGGTCACATAAAAACACACATGCATTTACACAATGTCACACCCCAGCCTCTCATAAACACACAGCTACACCTGCAGAGACAGTCACACACAAACGCACATATTCACAGTTTCACCCCCAGACACAAATGGTTACAGTCACACACAACCGGGCGCACGCGCACAAACACACACAGTGACACAAGATCACATTCTGTCACACCCGCAGCCTGTCACATAGTTGGTAACACAGTGAAACACACAAGGCCTCCCCAGCGACACCTGCCGGGTTCCCATCCCTGGTGCGTCCGGTCCACCCGGAGCCTGCCCTTGACCTCCCGCTGTCACTCGGGGGCCGGCCCCACTCACCTCCCGGCGCCGCGGGCTCTGCAAACGGGCCCCGCGACCAAGACCCGCGACGTCACCTCCCAGAATCCTCCGCGAGGAGGAGCGAGGCGAGGACTGAGCCGTGCAGGATTCTGAGCTCTGCGAGATCTGAGCCAGCGACACCGCATTCCCCATGGACCCCGCGAACCACGAGCCCCAGAATGCTTTGCGATACTGCCGTCATCGTTGAACTACACCTCCCAGAGAACCCCGCGGCCCCCTCCACTGCGCGCCTGCGCCGCGGGGGCTGGCACAGGAGGGGGCTGTGTGCGATCCCTGGCGCTCGAGTGAGAGTGAGCTGCTGTGTGGGGCAGAGCTGCCAGGCTGCGCGCTGGGCTGACTGGTTGAATGCTTGGTTGTGGTGGTTCGTGTGTGACTGTTGCTGCACACCTTTAGGCTTGCCCACTAAAGGAGCGGCGAATTTTGTCAGTGCAGGGAGCTTCTGTATTTTAAATCACGTCCCGTGATTGTGGGTAGCTGAATGTGAAAGTGATTGTGGATGAAAGAGACTGTGGCTGACATTGGGGGTGACCCTTTCTGTTACTGTGAGGATACCACTGATCCGACGTGTGTATCTGACTGTCTCCCGGTCTCACTGTTCCTTCACCTCCACTCCTGCCATGGGCCGTGTTTGTGTTGTTGTTGTTGTTGTTGTTGTTCCGGGTTTGTGGTGTTGTTGTTGTTGTTGTTGTTGTTGTTGTTGTTGTTCCGGGTTTGTGGTGGTGGTGGTGTTGTTGTTGTTGTTGTTGTTGTTTTGAGGCTATCTTGGCGCTCACTGCAACCTTCGCCTCCCAGGTTCAAGCGATTGTAGTGCCTCAGCCTCCCCAGTAGCTGGGACTACAGGAGCCCGCCACCATACCCGGCTAATTTTTGCATTTTTAGTAGAGAAGGGGTTTCTCCATGTTGGCCAGGATGATCTGGAACTCCTGGCCTCAAACCATCCGCCCACCTCGGCCTCCCAAAGTGAGGGGACCATAAGCATGAGCTACAACGCCCGGCCTGTTATCCTCATTTGTATGCCCCATCTCTGCCTGTACCTAATGTGATGCCAGTCACAGAAGGGTGATTAGATTTCATTACTCTGAGGTTGCTTGTTTGCACCAGAGTCGTAAGTAGTTTGGTAGTCGATAGCCCTGGTGTTCCTCCTGCTGTTGTTTCCACCTTTTCACTCTACAACTTTAGGGCCCAGCTTTAAGAAAACTGCCCACAGTCAGGACAAGAATGTGAGCCCCTGAGTGAAAAAGTTCCAGACTAAAGCAGCATTCTTCCCCATCCCCAGTCCCTGAAAGATCTGAAAGGTGCATCCATGTCAAGATCCTAGTAAGTCAAGATTCTTATGTGGAAGCAAGGGAAAGTTCTTGAGAATGCCTCCTTGGAAAATACGTCCTCCAATCCCCTGCCACAGAGAGCCCTCTAATTGCTAAGGCTAGAGAATCTTCTACAAAAGGAGCGTGGATGTTAGAACTGATTGCTGTTTACTCTGTGAAATTGGGCTTTATTACTTTCAGAAGAAATCAGATTTTTTTTTTTTAAGGCTCTACAAACATGTAATGGTTGGGTTGCTTTAATGGGGAAGTTTACAAACTCAGTGTTTTTTGGATGATAATTGTGGTTTGGTACTTGACAATTAGATTAAACAGTTCTTCTCTGGACTTAATTATCAGGAAAGTTAGAGATCATCTTGGATGTTTCATACCAAGGTGCTGAAATTTAAGATTCTCCATTCTTTTTGTAGAGACAGGGTCTCTGTCACCCAGGAGTGCAGTGGGGCCATTTTGGCTCACTGCAGCCTTGACTTCCTGAGCTCAAGCTCAACCACAGATGCATGCCACCACGCCTGGCAAAGTTTTTAATTTTTTGTAGGGGTGTATATGACTGTCTCCTTATATGTCAGTGATTATTGGAAGGACTTTTGTCCTTTATTTTTCTTATATCACCAAGTCCAACACTAGTTTGAGTTCGGTCATTTCCACAGATTAGGCAGTGGTTCTGAAAGTATGCCAACCATGTGGCTGCACTGCTAAAACAAATAATGGTAGTGCTCTGTTCATCATGGTCTAGTCAAGAATTTAATTACAGGAAACTGATGACATAATATTGAAGGGCTGAAAGAGCACAAAGGGAGAGATTTATAACTTGAGGAAACAGCTAACACTCTAGAGCTTGGAGAACAAAAAGGAAGAGATGGATTTGCCACAACCTAAGAGCTCTGAGGAGGGGGTCTCAGCCTGGCAGTAACTGGTTTTGGCAGTCTAGTGCCTAGAAAAAGATAAAGCATAATTTTCTTTGGCCTTTCTTATTAAGATATTTTAAATGAATCCATACTGTAGTATTAATGCTAGTGAAGAATCTCTTTACACAATAATTCATGAATTTCAAACCCATATAAATAAAAAATCCGGCCGGGCGTGATGGCTCACACCTGTAATCCCAGCACTTTAGGAGGGCAAGATGGGTGGATCACGAGGTCAGGAGATCGAAACCATTCTGATTAACATGGTGAAACCCCGTCTCTACTAAAAATACAAAAAAATTAGCTGAGCGTGGTAGCAGGCACCTGTAGTCCCAGCTACTTAGAAGGCTAAGGCAGGAGAATGGCGTGAACCCAGGAGGCAGAGGTTGCAGTGAGCTGAGATCAAGCCATTGCACTCCAGCCTTGGCAACAGAGCGAGACTCAGTCTCAAAAAAAAAATTGTGGAGAAGATAGTTTGCATTTAATGGGTGACTTCTAAGATCCAAGAACTGTGTAATTTCCTTTGTAAATGTTCTCATTTGTTACAATACTAAAAAATTAATATTTTTATCCAATCTTACAGTTGGGGGAGTTGGAGTACAGAGGTGTGACAACTTAAAAAAGTTCAGATATGCTGGTATGGGACAGGAAGCAACACTATTTACTTCTCTTTGGCATACATGCCCATGAAGGTAATAAGGCTGATCTTCCTTTATCAGAGCAGTGGTCTTTAAAATGTTTTGCTCTATTCCTCTTGAAACAATTTCAAAAAATAATAAAGCCTTTTCACATTGTTAAATAATGCAAAGATATCATTTCTAGCATTTTGTGTGTGTGTGTGTGAGATGGAGTCTCACTCTGTCGCCCAGGCTGGAGTGCAATGGCACAGTCTCGGCTCACTGCAACCTCCACCTCCTGAGTTCAAGTGATTCTCCTGCCTCAGCCTCCCAAGTAGCTGGGACTACAGGCACGTGGCACCACACCTGGCTAATTTTTGTATTTTTAGTAGAGATGGGGTTTAGCCCCGTTGGCCAGGTTTGTGTCGAACGCCTGACCTCATGATCCGCCTGCCTTGCACTCCCAAAGTGCTGGGATTACAGGCATGAGCCACGGTGCCCAGCCTCTAGCTTTTTTTTTTTTTTTTTTTTTTTTTTTTT
>NW_016804830.1:2372286-2375873 GCF_001698545.2 Rhinopithecus bieti
GAGACCATCCTGGCTAACACGGTGAAACCCCGTCTCTACTAAAAATACAGAAACAAAATTAGCCGGGCATGGTGGCAGGCGCCTGTAATCTCAGCTACTCAGGAGGCTGAGGCACGAGAATGGCGTGAACCCGGGAGGAGGAGCTTACAGTGAGCTGAGATCCCCCCCCCGCCCCCCAACCGGGGAAAAGAGGGGAGCCCTTTCTAAAAAAAAAAAAAAAAAAAAAGTAATAATAAATAAATAAAATAAGATAAGATTTTATATCATTCTTTAAAACCTATGCAGTGGAATCTAAGTATCATTGCAATTTTATAACCACCATCATTCATTAAACATACATGAGCCAGCTCTTTTTTAACATTTATAGGTGCATGCATGCACTGTATCTTTTTCTTATAATCATTTCCATTTCACTTTTGCCACTGAAATTTTATTTTATTTTTTTATTTTTATTTTTTTTGAGACGGAGTCTCGCTCTGTCGCCCAGGCTGGAGTGCAGTGGCCGGATCTCAGCTCACTGCAAGCTCCGCCTCCCAGGTTTACGCCATTCTCCTGGCTCAGCCTCCCGAGTAGCTGGGACTACAGGCGCCCGCCACCTCGCCCGGCTAGTTTTTTGTATTTTTTAGTAGAGACGGGTTTCACCGTGTTAGCCAGGATGGTCTCGATCTCCTGACCTCGTGATCCGCCCGTCTCGGCCTCCCAAAGTGCTGGAATTACAGGCTTGAGCCACCGTGCCCTGCCTGAAATTTTATCTTAATATAATAATTGATAGGTCAGGTGTGGTGCCTCAGGCCTGTAATCCCAGCCTGGATGGGAGATTACTTTGGGAGGCCAGGGTGGGCGTATCACTTGAGGTCAGAAATTTGAGATCAGCCTGACCAACATGGTGAAACCCAGTCTCTACTAAAAATACAAAAATTAGCTAGGCTTGGTGGGAGACGCCTGTAATCTCAGGTATTCAGGAGCCTGAGGAACAAGTATCGCTTGAACCCTGGAGGCAGAGGTTGCAGTGAGCCTAGGTCTCGCCACTGCACTCCAGCCTGGATGATGGAGTGACAATCCATCTCAAGACAAAACAAAAATAATAATAATAATTGCTTCCCTTAAAAGTCTTAAACTAATTACCATTTTACTTCACTGTAACAAAAATGAAATTGTACTTTTTTCTTCCTACCAAAGGTTCTAAGTGTCAAAAAAATTATAAAGATTCATTTTATTATTATTATTATTTTGTTTTTTTAGATGAAGTCTCCCTCTGTCAACAGTGTCTCACTGCAACCTCCAGCTCCTGGGTTCAAGCGATTCTCCGGCCTCAGCCTCCCAAGTAGCTGGGATTACAGGCACCCGCCAGACACGCAGCTAATTTTTTTTTTTTTTTTTTTGAGATGGAGTCTTGCTCTGTTGCCCAGGCTGGAATGCAGTGGTGAGATCTAGGCTCACTGCAAGCTCTGCCTTCTGGGTTCACACCATTCTCTTGCCTCAGCCTCCCGAGTAGCTGGGACTACAGGTGCCCGCCACCACGCCCGGCTAATTTGCCCAGCTAATTTTTGTATTTTTAGTAGATACGAGGTTTCACCATGTTGGCCAGGATGGTCTTCATCTCCTGACCTTGTGATCTGCCGGCCTTGGCCTCCCCAAGTGCCAGGGTTACAGGCATGAGCCATCACTCCTGGCCTATTTTATTATTATAATTATTATTTCTCAATTGGTCAAAACAATATATTTAACATTTTAATATTATTAAATATACAAAAGGCCACACTTTGGCCCTCCTCTAGTCAAGCAGTTTCCTTCCTGGTGAAAGTCCACAGGCAGAAACATGCCTGTGAAGATCTCACCTTCTTTTCAGACTATGCTCTGGGTATCCAAATCCCTTGGATTTCCTGTTCAAATGGACTCCAGCCTGCTTCCAGAGCCTCTATCTCTTGCGTCCAAAGTCCCTTCCCGTGATCTGTCTTCCAAAGATGCAATGCCTATCCACAAAATGTGGCCACATGAGAGCAATTTGGTAAGGCTGGACAGAGCTTAGATATGCAAACTGGAGTGTCCACATGTGGGAAAAGAAGACTTCTTATGATGTGGGACAAGGATGGCGGTGGGAACAGAACGGAACTGGCTGGGGACCTCCATCTGTACTGTTGACCCAGGTCTCTACATGTCAGTGGCAGGCTTGTTTATGTATAAACTATTTTGGAGACCACTGGTCTTATGATGATGGTGGTTTGAATTAGGGTCATCACTGGAAGAGGCAATGAGAAATTGTCAGATTGGGATACAGTTTGAGTGTAGAACTAACAGAAGTTGCTGATGCTTGGTTGTGAATATAGGGAAAGAGAGAAGTTCAATATAATGCCTAAATGTCTTGAGCCCCTTGATAAATGGTAGTGTTATTTACTAAGATAGGGGAAAATGAGTATGTGGCAGGTATCTAGGATGGGGTGGGTGATGAGGTATCATGTTAAGTCACAGATGCTTGTTGGATATCAAAAGAGTGATATCAAGTAGGCATTTAGATATATGTGTGTGGAGCTCAGTGAAATGTTGGTACTAGACATATGAATTTGGGAATTTCAATTAAGATGCTTTTAATAGGAAGTTATACAATGCTCAACTGAAAGTAGCTTATACAGTAAATATATTTATTTCGCCACTTAGCAAGTTCAGTTGACTTAGCAGCTGACCAATTGTAGCAAGAATCCTTCTTCCTGCTCTGCAATCCTCAATGTATTGGCAGTGTTGCTTTATGTGGTTGCAAGGCGGCTGCAATGGCTCAGGTCCTCACACAATGTCTTCATTCTGTGTCTAGTTCCGGAATGAAATACTTTTGTTTTGTTTTTCATTCTTTCTGGTCTTTTTTTTTTTTTTTTTTTTTTTTTGAGATGGAGTCTTGCTCTGTTGCCCAGGCTGGAGTGCAGTGGTGCAATCTTGGCTCACCACAACCTCCACCTCCTTGGTTCAAGTGATTCTCCTGCCTCAGCCTCCCAAGTAGCTGGGGTTACAGGTATGCGCCACCATGCCTGGCTAATTTCTGTATTTTTAGTAGAGATGAAGTTTTGCCATGTTGGCCAGACTGGTCTCAAACTCCTGACCTCAAGTGATCCGCCTGCCTCAGCCTCCCAAAGTGCTGGGATTACAGGCGTGAGCCACTGCGCCTGACCCCCAAACATTATCTGACCACACTTAGATAACCACTGTTACATAATAATTAGAACTAAATGAAATAGCTATTGTAAAACTTACTAAGATCAGGCATAGTGGCTCATGCCTGTAATCCCAGCACTCTGGGAGGCCGAGGCGGGTGGATCACCTAAGGTCAGGAATTCAAGACCACCCTGGCCAACATGGGGAAACCCTGTCTCTACTAAAAATACAAAAATTAGCTGGGCATGGTGGTATACACTTGCAATTCTAGCTACTCAGGAGGCTGAGGCAGAAGAATCAATTGAATCCGGGAGGCGGAAGTTGTGGTGAGCCAAGATCGCACCACTGCACTCCAGCCTGGGTGACAGAGTGCAACTCTGTCAAAATAAATAAATAAATAAATAAATAAATAATAAATTAATAAATAAAAATTTATTAATTTATAA
>NW_016804830.1:2377575-2397888 GCF_001698545.2 Rhinopithecus bieti
TTTTTTTTTTTTTTTTTTTTTTTTTTTTTTTTGAGATGGAGTATCGCTCTGTTACCCAGGCTGGAGTGCAGTGGTGCGATATCAGCTCACTGCAACCCCCGCCTCCCAGGTTCAAGTGATTCTCCTGCCTCAGCCTCCTGAGTAGCTGGGACTACAGGTGCCCACCACCACACCTGGCTAATTTTTGTATTTTTAGTAGAGATGGGGTTTCACCATATTGGCCAGGCTGGTCTCGAACTCCTGACCTTGTGATCCACCCGCCTCGGCCTCCCAAAGTGCTGGGATTACAGGCGTGAGGCATGGCACCCGGCCTCAAAGTATTTTTCTGTTGAGAAGTATGAAAGCCAGCCCATGAATTGCCATGGGGGAGGGCTGGGAAAAACAGGTCATGCCACGTACTCCACCTAGGATAACACTTCATAATTTTTTACCAGATCTTCTCACTCTGCTCACTCAGATGTTGAACAAAAATTAAGACCCTAACATCTCATATCATTTTGGACAGTGATGCCCTAACTCTAATTCCTTTGGATACTGTGACTTTGGGATACACATTTATTTTTTCCCTAAATTGATAGCCACCAACACAAACACTGAATCTCGTGATTGCCATTTTCACATCGACTTGAGATCCTGCTTTGTCACTTTCAAAATGCTCATATATGGATGGGTTTGTTTTTTATGTTTTTAAATATGGTTCTAAAGAGCTATTCTAAAAACTTATATGTGAACCAAGACATGTTACTATATAGTTTCTATATTTTCCTACTGATTCTTGGAAATTTAATTATCTGAATAAAATTCAGAATCATTCAGTCTAGTTCCATGAAAACAAAACAAAACAAAACTGGGACCTAACCTAGTATTTTAAGTTAATTTGTTGAACACTGCCATTAAAAAACATGTATGTTCCCAACCAGAAGAATGGTACATTTTACAATGGTTGGAAATATTTAAACTCAAGAATTACCTGTAGGATGTTGTTTGGTAATTCAAAGAATAGAAAGTAATTTCATTTTCTATTTCTGCATATTGTGTTTTTATAAAGAAAACACACAATACACTTCTAGTCTAAATACATCAGCCAATAAAAATATCTTCAATGTGGATTCAACCCAGAAACCAGAGAAAACCCCAGAAGGCTTAAGCAAAGGTAAGGTATTTTTAAAAATGGACCTCTTCCTAAAACCTAGAGCTAGGATACTTGCAGTCACCTAGATATTATATAATAAAACGATCTTCTACCCATGGACTATGCCTGTCTCCATGAATTAAGCAATCCCCAAACTCTCCCCTGAGGCTGACTCTGTGGGATCATGGTCTGGGGAACACGGAGTAAATCAGCCATGGTGTCTTCCAAGTCTCTTGTTCCCAGTTAGGACAGACGGACATCAAAAGACAAGCTCTAGTGTTGTGGTTTTGAGGCAGAAATGAGAGAAAGAAGAAAATAAAATTTAAAAAGAGAAAAACAAGCTTTCTGTATTAGGCTGACTCACCCTAAAGGCGGCAGCAGGCAAAGCCTGGACCCAGGCAAAGTCTCGATAACATTATCTAAGCAGCAAAGGCTCGAAGGAATGTGCTATGGAGACTCTCCCAGCACTCCATCAACATAAGGATAAGAAAAGTTCCCCTTAGAATCCCACCTCCCTCCGTGTGATTGTACCTTGCTCTGAAAGTTTATGAGGTTATAGATTCCTGTTTTCTGTAACTAGTAACTTCAAGTATTCTGTTTTATCTAAGCAGCACAGTGAAAGTTTTAAGATATGCCTGGTCGGGTGCGGTGGCTCAAGCCTGTAATCCCAGCACTTTGGGAGGCCGAGACGGGCGGATCACGAGGTCAGGAGTTCGAGACCATCCTGGCTAACACGGTGAAACCCCGTCTCTACTAAAAAATACAAAAGCTAGCCGGGCGAGTTGGCGGGTGCCTGTAGTCCCAGCTACTTGGGAGGCTGAGGCAGGAGAATGGCGTAAACCCGGGAGGCGGAGCTTGCAGTGAGCTGAGATCCAGCCACTGCACTCCAGCCTGGGCGACAGAGCGAGACTGTCTCAAAAAAAAAAAAAAATAAAAAAAAATAAAAAAAAAATAAAAGATATGCCTGAGCAGGCCTGGGCTGCAGCCATCTGGGCGCCACAGCAAAGGTTATGAGATAAGCCCATGCAAGGCTCTTTTGAACAAACCAAGGTAACAGCCATCTGGGCTGCATAAGCAAGGGTCATATGTGATCCTGAGTTATGTACTTGTCACAATTTGATTAACTGCCTTTGTTCTGCCTCTGTATCCTGGCTTTTGCACCACTACATTTTGCACCACTGTAAGCTTGTTTCAAGTTAGCCCACACGCTTTTAGAAGTGTGTATAAAAGTCAAATGTTGTCTTTGTTCTGGGCCCAATTTTTGGATGTTAATCCTCTGGGTCTGAGTGCACTCAATAAATCGTCTTGTCTCACCCTGTGGTCTCTCTGGTCCTCCTTCATACCGGCAACAGCTTCTGTAACATCCAGTATACAGTGGAAGGAATGTTCAAGTGTACCTGCAAAATGATACTGGAATAGTATTCATTTCCTCATTTCAACCTATTTAAACTTACTCTCTCCATCAAAGTTACTGACACAGGATTTTTCTTAGCCACATTGCCAACCAAGGACCTCCACAGAGGGCGACAACCCCCCACCTTGACCTCACTTAGCCCTGGGCCTGCCACTGGAGGTGCCCCACTCTCTTGGCTGCCTGTATTATTATAGCTTATACCCACGTTCAGCCAAGGACCTCCACAGCCGGGGACAACCCCCCGCCTTGACCTCACTTAGCCCTGGGCCTGCCACTGGAGGTGCCCCACCCTCTTGGCTGCCTGTATTATTATAGCTTATACCCACGTTCAGCAGTTCTGAGCACTTGTCCCGAGACCAAGAAGAATGAGGATACACTGACAATTGAAGGGTGAGGATGGGTAGAAAAGAATTTTATTGAGTGAAAGAACAGCTCTCAGTGGAGAGGGATGCAGGGAGTGGTCCCCAACTCCCACAGCAGGGTGATTTCTCTCCCGCTGTGGCTGAGTCTGGGTCTTTTATGGGCTCAGAATAGGGGAGTACATGTCGATTGGTTTGTAAGTATGCAAAGGCACCACTCAAAGGTTGGCACAGCAGTGTAAAAACCAATTAGGAAAGGACAGGTATATGCAAAATAGGTGAAGGGTTGGGATTAATCAGATGAAAGCACACCAAATGGGAAGACAGGTTCTCAATTTAGTATGAGGATTTAGCCAGGACTGTCTTCAGCTTTAAGGTTGTGTTTCACCAGGTACCCACCCCTACCTGCCTGGGCATTTGAACTGCCTCCAGCCACTATCATTACCTGACCAGGCTTTCACAACCCACCATCCCCAGTGAGGAAGGGCAGGGCTCCTGAAAATGAGCCAGCAATTCTCCTTCAGGTAGATGGAGATACAAGTCTTACCAGTACAGTCTCATGCACAATCACACATACAATGTCTCCACTTTGGTATCTAGTAATGATTGACAAAGCCACAGTGCTGTGTGCATCCTCTGGTGTCTGATGAAGTATGACTCCTGGGTAAGGCTGTACCACATTCCCTGTACACATAAAGTTTTTATCCTGAGTGTGTCCTCTGATGTCTGATAAGGTTGGACTTCCGACTAAAGCCCCGCCCACACTTTCTGCAAATATAAGGCTTCTCTCCTGAATGTGTCCTCTGGTGTCTAATGAGGTGTGACTGCCGGTTAAAGCCTTGTCCACACTCCCTGCACACATGAGGCTTCCCCCCTGAGTGTGCCCTCTGGTGTTTAATGAGAGTTAACTTAGCACAAAAGCCTTGCCCACACTCCCTACACACAAAGGCACCTGAGTGTGCCCTCTTGTGCCTAAATAGGTTAGGCTTCTGCCGAAACCTTCTGCCACACTCTCTGCACATAAAAGGCTTTTCCCCTGAATGTGTCCTCTGGTGTGAGACGAGGGTGGACTTATCATTAAATCCTCGTCCACACTCCCTGCATACAAATGGCTTCTCCCCTGAGTGTGTCCTCTGGTGTGTGATGAGGGTTGATTTCCGGGTAAAGCCTCGCCCACACTCCTTACATACAAATGGCTTCTCTCCTGTGTGTGACCTCTGGTGTTTGTTAAGGTTTGACTTCAGGCTAAAGCACTGCCCACACTCCAGGCAGGCATAAGGTTTAACCCCTGAGTGTGTCCTCTGGTGTGTTTTGAGGTTTGATTTCCAGCTAAAGTGACGCCCACATTCTATGCATACATAAGGCTTCTCTCCTGTGTGTGTCCTTAAGTGTCTGATGAGGTGTGACTTCTGGCTAAAGCCTTGCTCACACTCCCTGCAAATGTAAGGCTTCTCTCCTGAATGTGTCCTCTTGTGTCTGACCAGGTGTGAATGCTGGCGAAAGCTACGCCCACATTCTCTGCAAACATAAGGCTTTTCCCCAGTGTGCGCCCTCTGGTGGGTGATGAGGTTTGACTTCAGGCTAAAGCTCTGCCCACATTCCTTGCACACATAAGGCTTGAGCCCTGAGTGTGTCCGCTGATGTGTAAAGAGGTTCGACTTCCAAGTAAAGCCTCGTCCACAATCCTTGCACACATAAGGTTTCTCCCCTGAGTGTGTCCTCTGATGTGTGATCAGGTTTGACTTCCAGGTAAAGCCTCGTCCACACTCCCTGCACACATAAGGCTTTCCCCCAGAGTGCGTCCTTGGGTTTTTGATGAGGATTGACATACTGCCAAAGCTGTCTCCCCACTCAGTGTACATGTAAGCTGTCTCCCCAGTTTGTGTCTTCTGGAGGCTAAGGAGGTTTGACTCCTTGATAAAGCCTGGCCCAAACTCTTCATATTTGATTTCTCCAAATCCTGAGATTTCTAAACCATGCAATACTTTGTCTATTTCCTCAAGGTCTGCCTTCCTTTCAGGGCTGGGTCCTATATCCACCACTGTGTTGTCTTCTTCGGACCGCGCTGGCTGTTCTTCAGGTGGGCTGGAGAGTGCCTTTGAAGTGCCACTTTTGCTTACTCTCCCAAACAGGAGTCTGGAATCTTCTCCCTCTTGAATCCATTCTGTTTTGCCACTCAAGCAGAATGGATCCTGCTGTTGCTTCTGATCTTCCGGATAGTGTTTACCCAGCTGGAGAGGACTTCCTGTCCATAAACTTGAAAACAGCTGAGAGAGATGACTCAGCCACACATGTTGGCTGAGAGCTTGCTGACTGGAGAATATCAGAGGGCAGGAGGGACAAAGTCGAATTTCTGGCTTTGATTCTGCTGAAGAAAGAACATTTTCAGAGGGGTCATAGGTAGGGCTGTGTAGGCAATTTTGCCTTGCCCATTGGTCATTCATAATATATTTACATCACAAGCTATCCCCCAGGTAAACATCCTTCCCAGCATCTATTTTTCGTTTCACATCATGCATTACACTTTTTTTTTTTTTTTAAACAGTCATTCTTTCACCCAAGCCAGAGTGCAGTAGTGTGATCTCAGCTTACTGCAAGCTCCGCCTCCTGAGTTCAAGCGATTCTTCAGCCTTAGCCTCCTGAGTAGCTGGGATTACAGGTGCCCGAGACCCCGCCCAGCTAATTTTTGTATTTTTAGTAGAGACAGAGTTTCCCCATGTTTGCCAGGCTGGTCTTGAGCTCCTGCCTCAGGTCAGCCTGAGCCTCCCAAAGTGCTGGGATTACAAGCATAAGCTACTGTGCCCAGCCCTATGCATTATATTTTCTTTTTTCTTTCTTTCTTTTTTTCTTAGATAGAGTCTCACTCTGTCGCCCAGGCTGGAGTGCAGTGGCGCGATCTCGGCTCACGGCAAGTTCCGTCTCCCGGGTTCACGCCATTCTGCTGCCTCAGCCTCCCAAGGAGCTGGGACTATAGGCGCCCGCCACCTCGCCCGGCTAGTTTTTTGTATTTTTGTTTTAGTAGAGATGGGGTTTCACCGTGTTAGCCAGGATGGTCTCAATCTCCTGACCTCGTGATCCGCCCGTCTCAGCCTCCCAAAGTGCTGGGATTACAGGCTTGAGCCACCGCGCCCGGCTACATTTTCTATTGCAGGAGTTGGTAAACTCACCTGACAGGGCAAATCCAACCTGAAACCTGTTTCTGTATGGCCTGCCAGCTAAAAATGGTTTTTACCTTTTTAAGGGGTTGAATTCAAAAGAGGGAGACAGAGAAAAGAGAGGAAGGAAGGAAGAAGAAGGAGGAGAAGGAAAAGGAGGAGAAGAAGAAAGAAGAAGTGACAAATATTGCATGTGTTCTCAAAAACTTAAAATATGATGCCTGTAGTCCCAGCACTTTGGGAGGCTGAGGCAGGCGGATCATGAGGTCAAGAGATCAAGACCATCCTGACCAACATGGTGAAACCCTGTCTCTACTAAAAATACAAAAATTAGCTGGCCATGGTGGCATGCACCTATATAGTCCCAGCTACTTGGGAGGCTGAGGCAGAAGAATAGCTTGAACCCGGGAGGCGGACATTGCAGTGAGCCAAAATTGCACCACTGCACTCCAGCCTGGCGACACAGCAAGACTCTGTCTAAAAAAAAAAAAAAAAAAAAAAGGAGGAGACAAACAAAATGAGGAGGAGAAAACAAAATGAAAGCCATCTTAATTGGAAAGGAAGAAGTAAAAAAAAATATTTTGTTCACAGATTATATAATTTTGAATGTATAAAATTTCTTTTTTTTTTTTTGAGACGGAGTCTTGCTCTGTCGCCCAGGCTAGAGTGAAGTGGCTGGATTTCATGTCACTGCAAGCTCCGCCTCCCGGGTTTACGCCATTCTCCTGCCTCAGCCTCCGGAGTAGCTGGGACTACAGGCGCCCGCCACCTCGCCCGGCTAGTTTTTTGTATTTTTAGTAGAGACGGGGTTTCACCATGTTAGCCAGGATGGTCTCGATCTCCTGACCTCGTGATCCGCCCGTCTCGGCCTCCCAAAGTGCTGGGATTACAGGCTTGAGCCACCGCGCCCGGCCTGAATGTATAAAATTTCAAAAAAGCAATTAGAAGTCATAATTGTACTTAGGTCATATAAGATAAATATATAAAAAAATTATATTTCTATATACTAGCAAAGACTATTCTAAAAATGAAACTGACAAAACAATACTATTCACAATAGCATAAAAATAATAAAATGCTAAGGAATAAATGTGATAAAGTAGCACAAAGTTTGTAAACTGAAAATTAAGGCTGGGTAGGCTGGGCGCGGTGGCTCAAGCCTGTAATCCCAGCACTTTGGGAGGCCGAGACGGGCGGATCACGAGGTCAGGAGATCGAGACCATCCTGGCTAACACGGTGAAACCCCGTCTCTACTAAAATGCAAAAAACTAGCTGGGCGAGGTGGCGGGCGCCTGTAGTCCCAGCTACTCCGGAGGCTGAGGCAGGAGAATGGCGTGAACCTGGGAGGCGGAGCTTGCAGTGAGCAGAGATCCGGCCACTGCACTCCAGCCCGGGCGACAGAGCAAGACTCCGTGTCAAAAAAAAAAAAAAAAAAATATTAAGGCTGGGTACAGTGGCTCATGCCTGTAATCCCAACACTTCAGGAGGCTGAGGCAGGAGGATTCTTGAGGCCAGAAGCTTGAGGCCGGCTTGGGCAACATAGTGGGATGAAAGAAAGAGAAGAGAAAGAGAAAGAGAAAAGGAAAGGAAAGGAGGAAAAGAAGACAGATTTTTAAAAAGAAAATTAACATTGTTGAATGAAATTAAAGCTCCAAATAAATAGGGAGACAGTCATAAACTGGAAGGCTCACTATTATTAAGATGGTGATTCTCCCCAAAATTTATCTGCAGATTCAACATAATCATAGTATCAGAACCACAGCAGGCTTTTGGTTTTTTTCCCTTTTGGAAATTGACAATCTGATCCTAAAACTTACATTGAAATTCAAAGGACATAAAATAGACAAAACAATTTTGAAAAGAAAATAAAGTTGGGGAGTGTACACTTCTAACTTCAAGACTTAATATAAAGCTATAGTAATGAAGATAGTGTGCTACTGTCATAGGAGGAAGATGGAGATCATGGAACAAAATCGGGAGACTAGAAATGAACACTTAGATTCACAGTCAGCTGATTTTTGATAAAGGTGCCAAGGTAATTCAATGGAGGAAAGGATACTCTTTATATGAGATTGTGAGGACAACTGAATATTCATATGCAAGAAAATGAATTTTGACTTTCACCTAATTTGATACACAAAAATTAACTGAAATAGATTGTAGCCCTAAATGTAAGAGCTAAAACTATAAAACTTCTAGAAGAAACCAATGAAGAAAATCTTCATAACCTTGAGTTAAGAATAAAGTTCTTAGTTACAATACCAAAAGCACAAACCATTTTCAAAAGTGGTAAGTTAAACTTCATCAGCATTTAAAACTTTTGTACCTGAAATGACACCATTGAGAAAATGAAAAGATAAGCCACAGACAGGGAGAAATATCTGAAAATCCTATATTGATATAGGACTTGTGTCTTGAATATACTAAAAATTCTTACAATTCAATAAGAACACAATATAATTTTAAAATGAAGAAAAGAATTGAATAGGCATTTTACTAAAAAAGATATGCAAATGGTTAATAAACAATGAAAAGGGCCAGGCGTAGTGGCTCATGCCTGTAATCCCAGCACTTTGGGACGTCAAGATGGATGGATCACCTGAGGTCAGGAGTTCTCGACCAGCCTGGCCAGCATGGTGAAATCCTGTATCTACTAAAAACACAAAATACAAAAATTAGGCCTAAAAAAAAAAACAAAAAAAAAACAATGAAAAGATCATCATCATCAGCTATTCGGGAAATGCATTAAATGCACATGAAATACCACGACACACTGCTAGCATGTCTATAATCAAAATCAGTGACAATACCAAGTGCTGACAAGGATGTGGAGAAACTAAAACCCTAATATATTGGTAATAGAAATGTAAAATGGTACAGGCACTTTGGAAAACATTTTTCCAATTTTTTTTTTTTTTTTTTTTTTGAGATGGAGTCTTGCTCTGTCGCCCGGGCTGGAGTGCAGTGGCCAGATCTCAGCTCACTGCAAGCAAGCTCCGCCTCCCGGGTTTACGCCATTCTCCAGCCTCAGCCTCCCGAGTAGCTGGGACTACAGGCGCCGCCACCTCGCCCGGCTAGTTTTTTGTATTTTTAGTAGAGACGGGGTTTCACCTTGTTAGCCAGGATGGTCTCGATCTCCTGACCTCATGATCCGTCCGTCTCGGCCTCCCAAAGTGCTGGGATTACAGGCTTGAGCCACCGCGCCCGGCCCCAGTTTTTTTTTTGAGATGGAGTCTCTGTCACCCAGGCTGGAATGCAGCGGCACGATCTTAGCTCATTGCAACCTTCGCCTCCCAGGTTCAAGCGATTCTCCTGCCTCAGCCTCCCAAGTAGCTAGGATTACAGGCACCTGCCAACATGCCCAGGTAATTTTTGTATTTTTAGTAGAGATGGGGTTTCACCATGTTGGTCAGGCTGGTCTCGAACCCCTGACCTCAGGTGATCTACCTACCTCGGCCTCCCAAAGTGCTGGGATTACAGGCATGAGCCACTGCACCCAGCCCCAATTTTTAAAAAGGTTAAACATAAACATACTATACAACCCAGCAATTATACTCCTAATTATCTACCCAAGAGAAATGAAAACATATGTCCACACTAAGACTGGTATATGAGTGTTCATAGCAACACTATTCACAATAGTCAAAAAGTGGACACAATCCACATGTCCATCAATGGGTAAACAGAAAAACAAAATGTGGTATATCCATACAAAGGAATACTGTATAGCAATAAAAAATGCATTACTGATACATGCTGCAACTTGAATAAACATAAAAAACATTATGCTAAACAAAAGAATCCAAGTATAAAAGACTATATATTTCAGCCTGGCACAGTGGCTCACACCTGTAATCCCAGCACTCTGGGGAGGCTGAGGCGGGTGGAGTACAAGGTCAGGAGATCAAGACCATCCTGGCCAACATGGTGAAACCCTGTCTCTACTAAAATACAAAAAACTAGCCAGGTGTGGTGGTGTGCACCTATAGTCCCAGCTACTCAGGAGGCTGGGCCAGGGGAATCGCTTAAACCTGGGAGGTGGAGGTTGCACCACTGTACTCCAGCCTGGCGACAGCAAGCCTCCATCTTAAAAAAAACTAAAAAGGAAAGACTATGTATTTCACAATGCCATTCATATAATATGTCTAGAAATAGCAAATCTATAGACAGTAAACAAATCAATGGTTTCCTCTAATGGGAGGAGGGATGAATGCAAATGGGCACATGAGAACTTTCTGGTGTGATAGAAATGTTGAATAGAGGTGACAATCATATAACCCTGTAAGTTTACTAAAAATTATTGAACTGTACACATACAGGTGCGGTGGTTCACACATGTAATCCCAGCACTTTGGGAGGCTGAGGTGGCGGATCACCTGAGGTCTTTAGAGTTTTCTAGGTATAGGATTATTTTCTAGGTATAGGATTTTCTACGTATCAGATTCTTGGCAAACAGAGATAATTTGACTCCCTCTTTTCCTATATGGATGCCTTTTATTTTTCTCTCTTGCATGACTGCTTTCTCTAAGACTTGGACAATGTCTCTAGGACTCTAGGACAATGAGATCGTGCCACTGCACTCCAGCCTGGGCAACAACAGCGAAACTCCATCTCAAAAAAAAAAAAATTATTGAACTGTATACATACAATAACTAATTTTATGGCATGTAAATTATAACCTCAATAAAGCTATTTTAAAAAGTGAGAGGCTAGGCGCAGTGACTCACGCCTGTAATCCCAGCACTTTGGGAGGCCAAGGCAGGTGGATCACTTGAGGTCAGGAGTTCAAGACCAGCCAGACCAACATGGTGAAACCCCGTCTCTACTAAAAATACAAAAATTAGACAGGTGTGGTGGGACACGCCTGTAGTCCCAGCTATTCAGGAGGCTGAGGCAGGAGAATCGCTTGAACCTGGGAGGCAGAGGTTGCAGTGAGCCGAGATCATGCCACTGCACTCCTGGGTAGGTGACAGAGTAAGACTCCATCTCAATAAAAAAATTAAAAAAGCAAGTAGGTAGGCCACAGATTGGAACATCTGATAAAGAGTTCATCTCCATGATTTATTTTTAAAAATTCAAATTCAAATCAACAAGAAAAGGCAAAAAGAATGGAAAAGGCTTCACAGAAGAGCAAACATCAAGGCCAGTCAAGGAATGAACATATAAAAAGATGCTCAAACTCAAAACTAATTAAATTACAACTGCTATGAGAGGCTAGTTCATACCCAAAAGATGATCAAAACCTGAAGTCTGACCACACAAAGTATTAGGGAGGATGCAGGGCAACTAGAATCCTCATACAATAAAATGCTATGTGAGCGTGAGCAATTGCTATAGATTGAATTCTGTTTCCCCAAAAATGACATATTGGAGTCCAAATCCCTAATATCTCAAAAGATGAACTTATTTGGAAACAGGGTTGTTGCAGATGTAATTAGTTAAGATGAGGTCATTAGAGTGGGCCCTAATCCAATATGAATAATGTCCTTACAAACAATGAAAATGTGGACACAGAGACAAGCACACAGGGAGAATGCTATATGAAGATGAAGGCAGAGACTGGGGCGCTGCTCCTCCACAGCAAGGATTGCCAGCAAACCACCAGAAGCTAGAGGAGAGGCATGGGACAGATTCTTCCTCACAGTCCTCAAAAGTAACCAACCCTACCAACACCTTGACCTCTACTTCTAGCCTCCAGAACTGTGAGAAAATAAACTTCTGTTGTTTAAGCCAGTTTGTGGCACTTTGTTGTGGCAGCCCTAGAACACTAATACAACAGTTTTGGAGAATAGTTTGGCATTACTTTGTCAGATTGACCAGGTGCATATTCTTTCACTCAGCTGTCCTATTCCTAGGTACATATCCTAGATAAACGGGTGCTTATGTGCCCAAGGACATATCTATGAGAAGGTTCACAGCAGCATTCTTTAATTGGTCAAAAGAATACACTGTTAAAAATGTAACTGTCTAACAAAAATGGAATGGATAAATGAATTGTATTGTAATTATGCATATAATACAATATTATATAGCCATAAAAATGAATGAAGCAGAGCTACATATACCAACATAGTACAAAATCAGTTTCAGTGAAGAAAACACAGTACAGAAAGGTATACATAATATGACAACATTGATATAAAGTTTTAAAATATGCCAAACAACAATATAGATGATTTAGCGATTCATACATATGAAAGAAAGAATAAGGCCATGCATGAGAATTACAAATCCCTAATATTGAAAAACAATTCCATTGGAGGGATGAGTATAGGATACCGTCAGGGAAGGGGAAATGGGGTTTCAACTGTTTAGAGTAATTTTTTATTTCTTATAGCTGGGCCCATTGGCGACATGAGTAGTTTTTTTTTTTTTTTATTTTTTTTTTTTTTGAGACAGAGTCTCGCTCTTGTCGCCCAGGCTGGAGCGCAGTGGCCGGATCTCAGCTCACTGCAAGCTCCGCCTCCCAGGTTTATGCCATTCTCCTGCCTCAGCCTCCCGAGTAGCTGGGACTACAGGCACCCACCACCTCGGCCTGCTAGTTTTTTATATTTTTTTAGTAGAGACAGGGTTTCACCGTGTTAGCCAGGATGGTCTCGATCTCCTGACCTCGTGATCCGCCCGTCTCGGCCTCCCAAAGTGCTGGGATTACAGGCTTGAGCCACCGCGCCTGGCCATGAGTATGTATTTTATTATTAGTCATAGCTTAAGTATTGTGTAATAAATTATGGGAATTGCAGAGGTGGAGATAATCAATTAATCTTAGCATAAGAGTAGCTAGAAAGTAGAAGGGTCGTAGACTTAACATTCATGGGGTAGATGCAGTTTTTAAGATCGGGTGAGAAAGAAGACTGTGAATGAGGAAAGACTAAGCATTATGGAGAAGACAAATGAGGAATGGAGGCTTCCTGGTGTAGGAAAGAGACAAGGGAACCAGGGAAGTCCCTCCCTCAACTGAAGATTATGTTCCGGAAGGAAGGCCATGTCAGGCAACCTTTCTCTTGGCTTCGGAGGCCTGGAGAAGAGCTTCTTCCCAGTATCTGAGAGATGCCTCCTCCTTCCCTATCTGCCAAGCTGTAGATTATCCCATCTACCCCACACTCACACTCACCCGGACAGAGGTCCAGCGAACATTTTCTCTCCTCTCTCCAGGGCTCTTCCCCTCGCTCCAGCTGAGCAATGAGTCTTGGTTTGGAAGATGGAATTTCTATTCATAGGGAAGAAAATGAGGACATTGTTGGTTATGGGCTCAAGAGGGCATTCTAGAACTCAGAGCTGAAATGGGTGAGGAAACCCAGACAAACAAAAGACCTATGAATAGTTCTCTCTCTGAAGTAGAAGGGTTGACTAAGGAAAGGTGACTCCAATCAGAAAGACAGCATATTATGAACACTTGATGGATGAAAAATCTCCTGGGTCTGGAGCAAAATAAAGACAGAGCGCAAGCCTTGGGAAACAGGCCTGGAAATGCAGTGTCATCCATAACATGAATAAATCAATCTATCAGCTTGCAATTCTACTAAATCCAGATTTACCCAGAGGAAAAAGGTAAACTGTTTTTAAGCTCAACTCTAAGGGAAAGGTGCTCTGCAGGTAGCCCTTCCTCACGATGAGTGGAAAATACTCTGTAGGGCAGAGTTTAAGTGCCAAAGGAGGCCGTTCTTACCCAGTGAGACCAGGTGGTTATAAGTCTCCAGCATCACCTCCCTGTGCAGGGTCCTCTGAGCAGGGCTCAACAATCTCCACTCCTCCTGGGTGAAGTCCACAGCCACATCCCTGAATGCCACGAATGCCTTTAACACAAAACACACCTCTGCTCATCCAGGAGCCTGTCTTTCCCTCCCATAGTTTAGAATGAGAGGCCAAGGCCAGGCCCCGTGGCTCATGCCTGTAATCCCCAGCACTTTGGGAGGCTGAGGTGGGCGGATCACCTGAGGTCGAGAGTTCGAGACCAGCCCTACCAACATGGAGAAACCCCGTCTCTACTAAAAATACAAAATTAGCCAGGCGTGGTGGCGGGTGCCTGTAATCCCAGTTACTTGGGAGGCTGAGGCAGGAGAATCACTTGAACCTGGGAGGCGGAGGTTGTGGTGACCTGAGATCGTGCCATTGCACTCTGGCCTGGGCAACAAGAGCAAAACTTCATCTAAAAGAAAGAAAGAAAGACAGAAAGACAAGAAAGGAAAGAAAGGAAGAAAGAAAAGAAAGGAAGGAAAGAAAGGAAAAAAAGGAAAGAAAGGAAAGGAGGGAAGGAAGGAAGGAAGGAAGGAAGGAAGGAAGGGAGGAAGGAAGAAAGAGAAAGAAAAAGAAAGAGGAAAGAAAGGAAAGAAAAGAAAGAAGAATGAGAGGTCGAAAGGCTTCCCTAAGGGAAGTAGAAAAGATTTCTAGACCCCACTTTGGATTGTGACCTTGGCACCAAGGGGTGAAAGACCATTGTTCTCCTATCTCTGCCCAGCCAGCATCATTTATGCACCTATTACTTACTGTCAATATCCCAGGCTAGCTGCTATGGAAGATAAAAGCAAACAAAACCAAAGCCCTTACCTAGAGGGAGTTTTAAAACTAGGCAGGGAGAAGAAGACACCACATAAGCACAACTAAATAGTAAAGAATCATCTTGCTGAGTTTGAAAATTTTCTGAGACTACTTGGTCTCAGTATTTGTTCTACTTGAAGCAGTGGCGTCTCTGGGGTTTGGGAGCAAATAACTCACCAATATATATAGTTCCTACAGCAGGACTCACTCCTTCCTCTACCAAATGCTGCCACTTGCCTGCTCAGGCCTAAGGAGGGAAAGTGGGTGGTGATGAAGAGTGTGGACTCAAACCACACTATCTGGATTTGGAAACCATCTCTGTCCCCAACTAGTGTAACCTCAGGCACTGAATTAGCTGCTCAGCACGTCAGTTTCTCCTGCGAACTAAAAATAACAGTGCTTATCTCAAAGGGTTGTGGTTAGGATTAGGATTACTGCGAAGGGCTCAGACAAAATGCCTGGTGCAGTCCCTGGCTGTTCTATGTAAAATTCCACGCCCTCACATGGGTTTCATTCCCCTCGCCTGCTTTACTGTGTTCCCTTAACTCTAAGATAATACATGATATTCATTTCTATTTTCTGACTTCCCACTAGACATCAGTTCCATGTGCATGGCTGGATCACTGTGATTGCCCTGGTATTTACAACAGAATCTGCAAACACTTAGCAGTCTGATATTTTTAAATAACCGAAAATGATTTATTATTATTAGACAAGGAACAAAGTTTCAAACGAATCTCTGCTACCTAGAAAGCTGTACTTTGGAGGATGGGAATATATAACCATCCTTGGCATGGAAGTTCGGTGAGATTTCCAAATGAGTCTGGAAATCTAGCACTGGGATTCTTCCCTGCCCAACACTTACTCTCTTTGGGTACAATCTGTAGTCCATAGAGGGGTTTAATTTGACCCATATACTGCTTTAAAACTTGTGTTTATATCAATGAAATGTTGGAAGATTTCATATGAAAATCTCAATCTGTGGGTTCTGTTAAAAGTCCATAAATCTGACCCCCCTGGGCATTGCACTGCTGTAGGACCACAGTTGGCTGACGGTGACTCATGCTGGGGGTCTATCAGCCGCAACACACTATTGGAGACTGCCTCACCAGTGTCATTCATTTAGGTACATGCCTTGTCTCTTTGGTTTGATTTTGCATCCTCTTCTCAGAATGCCTCCATCACTCCTTGAGGGTACGACATTCTGTCTCTAAAACAAATTCCACACTGTACCCTTCCCAGGAAATCCTCCCTATATTTCCTGTCCCCTACCAGCTCCATTATTCTACACTGGCTGGACTATGAAATGGCCTTAAGACTCTACCCACACAAGGTTATACTGATAGCTGTCTCCAAACCCAGCCACTC
Organism: Rhinopithecus bieti; assembly: GCF_001698545.2. Classification (NCBI taxonomy): domain Eukaryota; kingdom Metazoa; phylum Chordata; class Mammalia; order Primates; family Cercopithecidae; genus Rhinopithecus; species Rhinopithecus bieti. The sequence continues at coordinate 2,393,540 of NW_016804830.1, forward strand.
CCAATGCACTCAATCACAAGAGAAGGGCACAGATGAGTGACAGCTTTGGTTCTCACACCTCATCTCTCTCTGGCTATACTTCAGAGCTACCTGGGTGGTGTTTTAAATTATGGATTCTTGAGTCCCACCACAAATCAATAAAACCAGGAAGCCTGGGCGTGGTGGCTCACGCTTGTAATCCCAGCACTTTGGGAAGCCGAGGCGGGCGGATCAGGAGGTCATGAGATCGAAACCATCCTGGCTAACACGGTGAAACCCCATCTCTACTAAAAATACAAAAAACTAGCCGGGCGTGGTGGCGGGTGCTTGTAGTCCCAGCTACTTGGGAGGCTGAGGCAGGAGAATGGCGTGAACCCGGGAGGCGGAGCTTGCAGTGAGCCAAGATGGCACCACTGCACTCCAGCCTGGGCGACAGAGCTAGGCTCTGTCTCAAAAAATAATAATAATAAAAAAATAAAAAAACAGGGGATGGGGCTTTTGTACTTCTAAAGGCTCCTAAAAGTAGAGTGATAGTTGTGAATCACTGGGTCAGAGAAATTTCAAGAGGGAGAGGTCATGTAGGATTGAGGATCAGGAAAAGTTCATGAGAAGGAGGTACTCACTGTTGAATCTAGGTGGTAAGTGAGTGTTCAATGTATAAGGCTTCCTGGTTTTTTCCATACGTCTGAAACTGTTTATCACTAAACACTGGAGAGAAAAAGACTATTCAGGTACCTGCCTAGTCGCTGTTGTGATTTGCTTTTACAACCCCTTCTCAGAACATACACACATACACCCCTTGAAAATCTCCAGTGAAGGAGCTACATTACAGAGCAACTAATGTTACTTTAACACATTTAACACAACCGGTTATTCCTCCAGCCCCGGAACAACTCATGGTTTGTCTGTGAACCATGCCTGTAGGGGGCATTGTAAACACTGTATGGCTGACCCTCATGTTCCACTCCAAATCTCTCCCACTGAGTAGAAACACAGCTAGAAGCTTGGGGGAGTTAATTCATCCACTTGCCAGCCGAAAAGCAAATATATGAAAAATGAATGGTAACCAACAGGCCACAAGAAGTCTTACTGCAGGATTCTAGCAAAAGACTTCTTCTGATTTCTAAGATGGAGTCACAGGAAGTCAGCACTTTTCCTGATGCTCAGAAACATGGGCACAGATTACCCAAAAAGGCAGCAGGGCTTAGTGCACTGGCTCAATGTGTGGTCCCTGAACCTGCAGCACTAGCATCCCCTGGGAACTTGTTAGAAATAAAAATTCTCAGTCCCCATCCTAGGGCTACTGAATCAGAAACTGCAGGGGGAGCCCAGCAACCTGTTTGAACAAGGCTTCCAAGTAATTCTGATGCACACTAAAGTTTAACAACTACTCAGTGGCTAAAAGCACAAACTTTGGAGACAAACTGTTCAAATTACAGTCCCCTCTCTTAGCTATCTTACCTACCTAGATATCTTAGTATCTGTGTCTCAATTTCCTATAAAATCGATATTATAATAGTACTCACCTTATAGGGCCATTGTGAGAATTAAACAAAGTTGCTATTGGGAAACATCCTATGGCTTTGAGGGGAACCAGCCTGGATGAGGCTGACACTGTAGAGAACAGGGTAGACTGCGGAGACGAAAGAACCCCAGTCCTTGGCAAGCTTACGGAGCTGAAGGACCAATCCCAAAGTACACCCTCTCTCTGAACTTCCTTTTATATGGGCTAAGTTACTTATTGTTTAGAACAACCTAAATTAGGTTTACTGTTGCCTGTGGCCAAAAGCATTGTATCTAACCAGTGGGTGGGTACAGTGATGCCCCCAGTGAATCATGTCTCCCTGTTTCTACCCTTCATGCAATCTCCTCCTAAACTAACCCTGGGCTTGGCCATGGGACTTGCTTTATCCAGTGGGACATCAGCAAACATGATGCAAGCAGATGTTTGAGAGGCATTTGAGTACAGGGCTGGCCTTCTCTCTGTCCAGGAAACCTTGAGACCACCATATAAATAACCTGAGCTTGCCTGCTGAAGAGGCCACATGGAGGAGAACCAGGAATCGAAGCATCCCAGCCAGCCAGGCTGTCAACCACCAGACAGGTTGAGACCATCCAGCTCTAGCTGAGCAGCCTACAGCCACATGTGGATGCCAAGAGGATCAGCCCAGCCATGCCGGGCCTACTTGCTGACCCACAGGATTTTGAAAAAATGACTTCATTTTAAGCCGCTAAGTTTTTTTTTTTTTTTTTTTTTGAGGCGGAGTCTCACTCTGTCACCCAGGCTGGAGTGCAATGGTGTGGTCTCAGCTCACTGCAGCCTCTGCCTCCCGGGTTCAAGTGATTCTCCTGCTCCCGCCTCAGCCTCCCAAGTAGCTGGGACTACAGGCATGTGCCACCACATCCGGCTAATTTTTGTATTTTTAGTAGAGATGGGGTTTCACTATGTTGGTCAGACTGGTCTCGAACTCCTGACCTTGTGATCTGCCCACCTCGGCCTTCCAAAGTGCTGGGATTACAGGCAAAAGCCACTGCATCCGGCCTAAGCCACTGTGTTCTTTAGGTCACTAAGTTGGTACACAGAAGTGAAGTGCTGCCATAACAAAATACCTAAAACATGTGGTATTAGCTCTGGGAGCAGGACATGGGCAGAGGCTTGGAAAGCATCCAGGAAAACTATTAACACAGGCTGGAAAAGCAGTAAACAAACTGCTAGTGGGAACTGGAAAAGGAGTGAGGAAACTGATATGGCAGCTTGAACAAGGCAACTCGTATTATATATTAGCAAAGCTACTGTCTGCATGAACTTGGAAAACAGAAAATATACCTGATGAATTTTTGGATCTAGTTAAAGAGATCTCCAGAAAGCCTGTTAAAAGCTTCAGTTGGGCTGGGCGTGGTGGCTTACATTTGTAATCCCAACACTTTGGGAGGTCAAGGCGGGCGGATCACCTGAGGTCAGGAGTTCGAGACCAGCCTGACCAACATGGAGAAACTCCGTCTCTACTAAAAATACAAAATTACCCAAGTATAGTGGTGCATGCCTGGAATCCCAGCTACTTGGGAGGCTGAGGCAGGAGAATCGCTTGAACCTGGGAGGCGGAGGTTGCAGTGAGCCGATATCGCACCATTGCACTCCAGCCTGGGCAACAAGAGGGAAACTCTGTCTCAAAAAAAAAAAAAAAAAAATTCAGTTGGATGTTTCTAGCAACATATAATAATGTCCAGAAACAGAAGAGCTGAAGAAGTAATTATACAGCTTGCAAGCATAATTTAGAGGAAATATAGACAAGTCAGGACTTGCTAGCTTGGAAATAAAATTGTTTTACATCTTCAGTCTCTCCAGCTGGCACATGTCTCAAAATAAAAAAATAAACTCAGAGTAAAGATCAAATCAAGTTTGCCTAAAAGACCCAAACTTTAGGACCTCTGAAGTGTTAAGGGGATGCCTAGTGGAGTCTCCAAGCCACACAAAAAGGCTTCTGAGATTCGTATGGGCATTGTCCCATAGCACTGACATCTTGCCAAAGATGAGAGGCCTATTTGACTGTGATTTCAGCTTTTGCTTAATAGAGCAGTCCCAAATCTGGTACCTGGGAAACCCATAGAGTTTTCAAGGAAGTCCGAAGGATCTGTAACAGTTCAAAATTAAGAGGCCTCCTCCATGCCTAATTCCTGTCCTTTCTGAATGGGAGCATCTACTGCAGTGTCTCTCACCGCTGTATGTTAGGTAGGACACGTTTGGGGTGGAGGGAAACAAATGACTCGCCTTTTTAGTATACAAGTATCTGACTCAAAAAGGATCCACTGAAGAAGCTTTTGCCACATCCAGACTGTTACACATAAGATACTGGACTTTTGAATTTGAAGATGACACTTTTGGGGATCTTGGGAGGGGGGTGAGTTTATCTTGCACATGGTAAGGGTATGAATCATTGGGACCAATAAATCATGTCTCCCTGTATCTACTCCCTTATGTTATCCCCTCCTATGATGACGTCTGGACTTGGCCATGTGACTTCCTTTGGCCAAAAGGACATCAGTGAACATGACAAAAGCCAAAATGTTAAAAGTACTTGTTGCCGGGCGCGGTGGCTCAAGCCTGTAATCCCAGCACTTTGGGAGGCCGAGACGGGCGGATCACGAGGTCAGGAGATCGAGACCATCCTGGCTAATACGGTGAAACCCCGTCTCTACTAAAAAATACAAAAAACTAGCCGGGCGACGAGGCGGGCGCCTGTAGTCCCAGCTACTCGGGAGGCTGAGACAGGAGAATGGCGTGAACCCGGGAGGCGGAGCTTGCAGTGAGCTGAGAGCCGGCCACTGCACTCCAGCCTGGGCGGCAGAGCAAGACTCCGTCTCAAAAAAAA
>NW_016804830.1:2398145-2406597 GCF_001698545.2 Rhinopithecus bieti
AAAAAAAAAAAAAAAAAAAAAAAGTACTTGTTAACTGGGGCTGTCCTCTCTTCCTGTGTAGAGAAACCCAAGACCGTGTGACCAAGCCCAAGCCCACATGGAAGAGAACCAAGAAGAAACTAGGCACCCCAGCCAACCAGCCTCCTAACTGTCACGCATGGATAGTCCTCCAGCCCTGGTCAAAATGCCAGCTGACTGCAGCAAAATGACAAGACCAGGTGAAACCTGCAAAACCTACCTGCGCCCAGCCCAAAATATGAACCTACCCAATTATGTGCTAATAAGTGATTTTGTTTTAAGCCATTGATGTTTAGGATTGTTTATTATACAGCAAAGGCTAATACACTGATAGAGGGATGACGTTATACGAAAAATACTTGGTGACTAATGTGACCATTGGCTTGCTGGGATGCCCATGATGTCAGAAACTCCTAAGCTAGTTTTGGAGAGCAGCAGATTCGGTCTTCCCATTTCTCACTCCTGGGCATGAATTCATTAAATGGGAAAGAGAATAACAGATTGACCTGACCTACTTTTATTTTTCTCCTCTTTTTTCAGCTGAGTGGATAAAAAGTAAATGTATCTAAGTTAAAAGTATACATAAGATGACTCCCCTGTGGTAACAATAAACACACTTTCAGAGCGAACAATCAGAACATGACGTCAGACAATAGGACACAACATTTGAAATGAGGACTGTCCTAAATATCTAGGATACTGAAATGAGGCACTAAAGGTTTCTGAAAAGTGATGTTACTGCAATGTTGGGGAAAGTGAGGATTACAGAAACATGTAGTGGGTGGCAAAGAACCAAGTCAACATTTGGAAACAAATCAGGACACTATGTGAGCTTTCACATGAGAGAAAAAAGAAACCCGAGTTGGCAGGTCTACCCTGGTAATCAAAATCTGCACAGTGTAATAACTAAAATAAAAACAAATAAAAGTTGCACAGTAGGGCTGGGCGTGGTTGCTCACACCTGTATTCCCAGCACTTTGGGAGGCCGAGGTGGGTGGATCACCTGAGGTTAGGAGTTCAAGACCAATCCGACCAACATGGTGAAACTCCATCTCTACTAAAAATACAAAACGAACAGGGCATGGTGGCGTGTGCCTGTAATTCTAGCTACTTGGGAGGCTAAGGCAGGAGAATCACTTGAACCTGGGAGGCAGAGGTTGCAGTGAGCTGAGATCATGCCATTGCACTCTAGCCTGGGCAACAAGAATGAAACTCCATCTAAAAAATAATAATAAATGAATAGAATAAAATAAAATAAAAACTGCACAGTATAAAGCAACACATGGTGAAGAAGGGAGTCTCAGAAAAGAAAGAAATAATTGGAAGTTCAAATTCTTTAGAACTGGCAGGGTTCAGGGCTGGCCGCAGTGCTCATGCCTGTAATTCCAGCACTTTGGGAGGCCAAGGAGGGTGGATCACTTGAGGTCAGGAGTTTGAGACCAGCCTGGCCAATATGGTGAAACCCTGTCTCTATGAAAAATACAAAAATTGGCCAGGTGTGGTAGCGGGCACCTGTAATCCCAGCTACCCAAGGGGCTGAGGCAAGAGAATTGCTCGAACCTGTGAGGCAGAGGTTGCAGTGAGCCGAGATCGATCCCAGTCTGATGCAGTGGGACATAGTGACACAGCGAGACTCTGTCTCAAAAAATAAAAAATAAATAAAAAATAAAACAGCGGGGCACAGTGGCTCACGCCTGTAATCCTAGCACTTTGGGAGGCCCAGGCGGGCAGATCACGAGGTCAGGAGATCAAGATCCTGGATAACACGGTGAAACCCTGTCTCTACTAAAAATACAAAAAATTAGCCGGGCGTGGTGGTGGGCGCCTGTAGTCCCAGCTACTCAGGAGGCTGAGGCAGGAGAATGGCATGAACTTGGGAGGCGGAGCTTGCAGTGAGCCAAGATCGCACCCCACTGCACTCCAGCCTGGGCAACAGAGCGAAACTCTGTCTCAAAAACAAAAAACAAAAAAGAACTGGCAGGGTTCAAATCTCCAACTGGTGTGGTTGCCCAATGCTTCAAAACAGTCATTTCTATTCACCTTGTCATATTTTGTTTTGAGAATAAAAACCTATATAAGAATTTCCTGTACAACGCTGATCATAGAAGTATTATTTGCAACAGTCAAATATTGGAAACAGGAGTCCACAAATTGGGAAACAATGGATGAGTTCATTCATTCAATGGATTACTATGGAAATTATTTTCAGTGGGATAAGTATTGGCTGTTCCTACACCTTTAAAAATAGGGCTGGGTAGATACACTGCCAGTAACTTTACTACATTATGATTTTACCATTAGGGCCTGTCAAAATATGTGTTTGTAGGGGTATGTGTGCATATAAAATAAAATCAAATCCCAGTGAGAAAGGAATCCTAAAATAAAAATGGAAGAATCCTGAGTGTGCAGGCTGTCTTTTACCCATCATTAACCGTAATCTCCTGAGTGTTCTGCACATAGCAGACACTCAAGTTTGTTGTATGGCATCAAGGAAAAGGAAAACTGCTAAGGAAAAAAATAACATAATGTGCCTGCCAGTTCATCTCATTGTTACAAATTTAACACAAATTTTAATTTATTCTCTTAGGCAAAGGTCCTTGGCAGTAACACCTAATGTCCTAAGATAGTCTTGCTTTAATTATTTTGTATAATTCAGATGTCGTGCATATCAAGAGTACCTGGAAATTCTACCCAATGCCCCTGAAATATGTGATTAATCACATGCCTAAAATAACACACCAAAGCAAACAACGGAAACTTGTTTGTTACTTAGTTCCTTCAAATCATTTATTTAAGGTTGTGATTCCTTCATGCACCAAACATTTCATGTGTGCTAGACATGAGAGGCACAGAGGTTTCATCTTAAACAACTATTTAAATGCTCATGCCCTTTAATTTTTCCTAAGTAAATACTTTGTTAAAAAGCTACATTGAAGAACATCTTGTTTCTGTTTCTGTACAGGATTCAGTTCCCGGTGGACCTACTGAGAATGAAGAAGGTGGCAAAAAGTCAGCTACCACAAACTTCTGACTTTTCCCAGCCAATCAGAAAGAATGTTTCCCTGATAACACTGGGAGAGGTGAAGAAAGTACACACAAAAAGACTGGGTGCGGTGGCTCACGCCTGTAATCCCAGCACTTTGGGAAGCTGAGGTGGGCAGATCACCTGAGGTCAGGAGTTTGAAACCAGCCTGGCCAACATGGCGAAACCCATCTCTACTAAAAATATAAAAATTAGCCGGGCATGGTGGCACACGCCTGTAATCCCAGGTACTCTGGGAGGCTGAGGCAGGAGAATCGCTTGAACCCAAGAGGCACAGGTTGCAGTAAGCCAAGATCATGCCACTATACTCCAGTCTGGGCGACAGAGCAAGACTCCGTCTCAAAAAAAAACAAAGTACACACAAAAAACATTCAGTGTTACCTTGGGAAATGTCTTGAATTGGATTTCTTATGTATTCCTGGTATTAACACTTTCAAATGAATTAAATATTTTAGAAATGAGAAACAGAAGTCTCAGGGTTGCTCTGATAACATCCAGGAATGCATAATCCCCACCACAGGAGTCCACAATTAAGAAATCTCTTTTCCTGTCTAATTCCACTCAGATTTCTTGATAAGAATAGTCAAGGCATATCTGAAATAACCAAGTTAACTCATATCAAAAATGACTGTTAACCAGCCTGGCAACTATGTTGGTGCTTGAGCCACCACACCTGGCCAAGGTTGATTTTTAAATACGCATAAGGGGCTCGGTGTGGTGGCTCATGCCTGTAATCCCAGCACTTTGGGAGGCCGAGCTGGGCGGATCCTGAGGTCAGGAGATCGATACCATCCTGGCTGACACGGTGAAATCCCGTCTCTACTAAAAATACAAAAAATTAGCCGGGAGTGGTGTCAAGTGCCTGTAGTCCCAGCTACTAGGGAGGCTGAGGCAGGAGAATGGCGTGCACCTGGGAGGCAGAGCTTGCAGTGAGCCAAGATGGAGCCACTGCACTCCAGCCTGGGTGACAGAGTGAGACTCCCTCTCAAAACAAAAACAAAAACAAAAAACCTTAAGCAAGTCCACTGGCCACCATAATCCTTATACACTGTAGCAACAGTCCAGCCTCTGAAACTAACTATGCTTCCTTGCCACCTCCCACTGGAATGCCTTCCCCCAGTCTCCAACTTACCAAACCAGTCAGGGGCAACTGAGACAGCCCTACTTCTAGGAGTCCTCCCCAAGCATTTGAAATCACAGGCATCTGTGCTGTCCCTGCCCTTCATCCACATCACCGAACAATTATGCATGTATGTCTCTTTACTTTTATTTAAACTGTTCCATATGTGTTGTTCACAATTAACTATTTCATGAGTGACTGTGGTATGGAGCAGAAAGGAATGCTGAGGGAAGACTCCCGTCAGAATGAGCCACTCTTCCAGGACTAGGAATGATCTCAAAGGTAAAATTCAGGTCAGACTATGTTGGGAGTCGAAAAGACCAAAGGGATCATGCCCAACTCAGCATTTCACTGGAGGTTATATAATCAAACAGCAAACTGTTTATCATGAATGCAGGATGTGAGCAAACTCACACTGCGACTGACACCAAAAGGTTTGCTGAAGGCCATCACTGCCTGGCGCTGGGGTCCTTGAGGTTATCTACCAGGAAATTTAGCGAACCACCATTGTTCGCAGTCTCCCAATTGCGAACCAAATGGCCAACTGACAATTACCTGACAATCATCCCCCCTTTCTGGTTATCTCTTTTACCAATAAATACAGGAGAGTTGTGTAAAGCTCAGGGCCCTTGACCACTAGAGACCAAGTGCCCCCTGACCGCTTCTTCCAAATATACTCTTTTGTCTCTTGTTTTTTATTCCCTTTGTTCTGTCCACCAGGTCCGTGCAGGTTAAAAGTGGCGCCCCAGACAGCGACAGAATCGGATGCTCTACAAGACTATATCAAACTCCTCCTTGTTCTACAGACTAGTAATGACTTTGCCCAATACCAACAAGGCAGCCTCCAGGACAAAAGGTAATGGAACCCATTCTATTGACAGCCAAGATGGAATTACAGGTAATTCTCACCTCTTTTTTGGCTCTCCGGAGCCCTGTGGCCATTTTCTGTTCTCCTGCGTGCTCTTCCTGGAGAAGGGCAAAGTCTCAGAAGACAGATCTGGGGATGTAAAGAGAAATAAAAGAGTGGCCTAGGTGGAAACTGCCTCCCCATGAGGTGAAGCGGAGCCTGCTCCAGAGCCCCATAGTTGGGGTCGGGGATGTCACAGAAATCACCGGGGCAGCCAATTCCCATCCAGATGGGGCCCAGGATGACCCAGCACCCTCAAGCTCAGCCGCAAGCTCGGGCCAGGGAGTGAAACCCTTGTCCCCAGGCAACAGAGTGAGGGTTTGTCTCTAACCCTGTGGGCTCAAATGAAAGGAAAATGGCCTGGAGGTGCCCACAGGAGACTGCCCGAGTTCTGAGCCAGCTCTGCGGCTCCCAGCCTGCGTCCCCGTGAGTAACACAGGGACACGCAGAGGGGCATGCTGACTGCTTATAGGGCACTCACGGAACGCGGGTGCACACTGCGGATCTTGAAGCTGAAAGTCAGGTAACAAGATGCAGAGGGGTGGGAAAGACCTGAAGAGGGAGGCCTTCCCGGATCCCAACCAACCTAACGCGCCGGGCCCACCGACCGGACGTGCTTCTGACGTCAACGCTACACATTGAGGAGGATAGGGAGGGGGCGGAAGTGACCGCAGAGGCCCCTGGGGATTGTAGTTTCGAAGCTAGAGAGGCTGAGAAGTAGTTGGCTTTGCCCACCACACAGGGTGCCTCTGACATCTGCACAGCGCACACAACCCAGTTTAGGAGTCCACTGTTAAGATGCCCAAGTGACGTTGACAAGTTCATCCTCTGTAAGCCAACGAGATCTGCTGACCTGGAGAGCATCGCGGGACGGCCGAAGGATTCTGGAAAATGTGGTCCCAGCGCTCTGCGGGTGGCCAGTGTGCACTGACCTTCAGGTGCAGGTCAGCTGCACTCACTACCCAAGTCTCCGCCCTGATGCGCACTTTCCAGAGCAGGTGCCAGGTTGGGACAGGCGCGGCTCAGGGAGAGACAGATGCTTTGCGGGAACTCCCAGCTTGGAGGCGACACCGGCCCTTTGTCCCCTAGAGTAGGAGGGTGTACCAGGACAGGGAACCCCAAGGCTATTTTCGGGGGACAGCGGGATTGGCTTTGGGCAAACTCCCGGAATGGAGATGGGGGAGACTGGTCGCGTGTCCCTAGGATTTCAGGGGATGCAGACTGAACTTGGGGTGAACAGCAAAAGATCCCCTGGTGGTGGTGAGGATCCGAGGCTTGATCGGGAAATTCCCGAAGTTTTTATTGGAGGCTGGGGTACAGGTGCTGCTTGGAGGAAACTTCTGGAGGGTGGGGTGGAGGTGGGGCGGTGTTGGAAAGGAGGCATAATTCTGACTGTTTTGTTCAACGGGGTGTTTTCTTTTGCTTTGATTTTATTTTAAAGATATTACATTAAAATACTGTTTATCTTGATTACTGAGTTTTTTTTTTTTTTTGGTGGCTCTTTAAATTCTGTATCCACAGTCCCCAGCATTTACAGAAGTGAGGGCCTGGATTCTGGGCATCAAGCAGCCAGAAAGTCCCTTATGAGCTTTCTCTGAATTGTTGAGTTGTGAGTGAGTGATCTTTCCCTTTCCTGACTTCCTTAATATCCACAATTTCCTCATAACCATCCCTCCAAAGCCATACCCACAAGGCACCTCCAAGACCTATCATGAAGCAGATATTCAAAGATTATTTGTAAATCTTCACACCCCACTCCCTCCAGAATGTCTTCCAACATCCCTTTGCCTGGAGAAGTAAAAAACAAGGTTTGCATGTTGAATATCAGCCTCTCCCATTGGGTGGGTGTTTAGGAAGGAGGATCAGCCAAGAGCCTTATTCCAGCCCAGGTAAATGACCTGGCCAAAGATTTAATATCTATAAATGTAGAATGCTTGTAACAGAACTCGGTGGGAACCAAAGTTAGGCATGGGGCTGGGCTTTAAGGAGCAGAAATGAAAAGGAGGGACTAGAAAACTTCAGAAAGATATGGTAGGGGTGGGGGTGGAGATGCAGTGAGGATGTGGGATCCTGAGATGATCCAAATCCCTATGTTTAGATGTAGGTGTACAAAAGGAGTAAAGAGAGACCCAGGCTGATGGGGTATTTGTAATAAATCAAACATAATATAACAGCAGGTCAAGTGATAAAGGGACTCTCAAGTGATAGGGTCAAGTGATAAACAGTGAAAGGAGCTGTATCAAACTCTACAGAAATTAACAAACATCAACAAGACACCTAAGAAAGCATTTACAGCTGCATTCATTTAAATCAAAGGTGACAGTTACTGAGTGCTGTGTGCCAAGTACAATGATACACTCTCACCTGAGTTACCCTCGTAAATCTTAACCACTTGTCATATCTGTGCTTTAAGGAGTCCTATTTTCCACTCTTAACTGGCTTGAGATGTGAAAATCCATCTAAATTATAAATGCAGTGGGGAAAAAAAATCTAGTCATGCCCATTAAGGGAACATGTCTAGTTAAAATTAACATAAATAAAAATCAGCAAAAAACAAAAAAGTAAATTGAAAAAATACTCTGTGGCCGGGTGCGGTGGCTCAAGCCTGTAATCCCAGCACTTTGGGAGGCCGAGACGGGCGGATAACGAGGTCAGGAGATCGAGACCATCCTGGCTAACACGGTGAAACCCCGTCTCTACTAAAAAATACAAAAGCTAGCCGGGCGAGGTGGCGGGCGCCTGTAGTCCCAGCTACTCGGGAGGCTGAGGCAGGAGAATGGCGTAAACCTGGGAGGCGGAGCTTGCAGTGAGCTGAGAACCGGCCACTGCACTCCAGCCTGGGCGACAGAGCGAGACTCCGAGACTCCGTCTCAAAAAAAAAAAAAAAAAGAAAGAAAGAAAGAAAGAAAAAAAAATATTCTTTGAAATTAAAAGCCATACAAACCACTGTGTCACTGATGAGTTAAAGAAACTTCCCTGCAAACCAGAAAATACACTGGAAGAAGCAATAGTTAAAATACTTCAGATCTAAAGCTGTGGATGTTATGCCCAGACCCTGTATTCCCCGAAGAAGTCCACCAGAATCCGGAGTCAAAGCCAAGCGGCAAGGATCTTTAATGCAAGTTCGAACTTGGTCCCTCTGTTTTACAACATACAAGAGGGCCCCGAATGATGCATGTGGCCGCTCTTTATAGCCCGATGCATACAGGATATGCAAGGTTACAGAGGTACAAAGGAATTCTTTTGGTTGCAGCATTACAACTGGTAATTGGTTAATACAATTAACAGTTTTCCATTTGTTCCCGCGCTTTTAGTAAAACTACAAACGGTTGTGATCTTATCAGGGGCTCTCTAGGTGGTGTTT
>NW_016804830.1:2406780-2409601 GCF_001698545.2 Rhinopithecus bieti
TCATACCAATTTTTTTTTTTTTTTTTTTTTTTGAGACAGAGTCTCGCTCTGTCGCCCAGGCTGGAGTGCACTGGTGCCATCTCGGCTAATTTTTTTGTATTTTTAGTAGAGACGGGGTTTCACCGTGTTAGCCAGGATGGTATTGATCTCCTGACCTCGTGATCCACCCACCTCGGCCTCCCAAAGTGCTGGGATGACAGGCGTGAGCCACTGCACCCGGCCAAGCTCTATATACATTTATAGAAGAAACTTCTAATTTGAAAAACTCAAAGGTTTAAGTAAAAATGATCACAAAAAGGGAAGAACCTCCAGAATCTTGGGGACAGAGGGTGGTGTGGTGGGAAGAGAGGGAATTACTCTGACACCAATGAATCAAAAAAGTTATTAAAGATTAATTTCAAATGAATAAAACTAAAAACCAAGACTTACAGAATGAGACTGAAACCATGAAAGGAGGACAACTTTTAGCCTGAAAGTAGCCTATGACTTAGAAATTAAGGCAAAAAAACTAATGAGTAAGCAATTACTCTTCAGGTTAGAAAACCAACAGCATAACAGTATAGGAGAGAGGGAAGAAATAATCAGATGGGGCTGAGATGGGGGATTATAGGGATGAAGGAGGCAGGAAGAGCATGTGAAGTCTGTGCATAAAGTCACTCCCTAAGTACAGTCCCTGGGAGGAACATGGGTGCACAAGGATCAGGCTAGGTGTAAAAGGTGACAGACAATCCTGGAGGGTACATTCAAGGGTTGATAGTGGCTAAGAAAACAGGAGGGAAAGTCAAGTGTGGAGCCTTTCCTGTCCCTAGCATGGAAGACATCAGGAGCTGATGCGTGAAAGTGATAAACAGCATTCTCATCACAAAAAAAAGTCAAGTATTTGAGGTAACGGATAGGATAATTTGACTTAATCATTCCACATTGTATTGAAAAATCATAACATTATTTTGTACCCCATAAATATATACAATTTAAAAGATAGATAAAATCAGCCAAAAAATTGAAAAAATATTCTTTATTTTCAAACATATACAATTTATGGAGTACAATCTAATTCATCAATATACATAATTTTTTTAAACGCTAAGTCAATAAACACAGGAAACAGCGCCTTGGGAGGGAGAGAAGGAAAATGGGCACAATCTGCCCTTAGAAAGACACAGCATTTAAATCAATGCATGTGAGAACTCCAGGGTTCAAGACTAGGGGTCAGTCAAAACACAGCCTGGCTTATCACCTATAGCCACAGGATGGCACCAACACCCACTGCTCCAGCCTGAGCTGGCCAGAGAGAGAGAGCATCCAGGAAAAGTTGGAACTTCCCAGAAGGTCCTGAGACCTGTGTGTACCACACTGAAATCCACTGAAGAGGGCCCGATGTGAGGGGGAAAAAAAACACCGAGGAAACCTAATTTATTTGTGTATTTTTAATAAGATATTTAATACGTGTTCAGGTAGAAGTAGGTACAATGACAGAAAATAAGGTAGAGGAATGTGCTAGACCCCACAGATATGTAATGATGGACAATAAATGACATGATGTGGAGAGTTCGCCCACACATGCAGACTTCATATGTTCACATAAACATGTATATGCATGCATCACCCAGTAGAGACAAACTGCATTGACACTGTGAAGTCAACAAGCCTTCACGACCTAATCACTTCTTAAAGGCTGCATTGGTCATCGCTGTTGCATCAGGGGTTGAGTTTCCCATACATGAACTTCAGGGAACACACTCAAACCACAGCACTCCTCATGGAAACCTTCCAGAAAATCTGCGTGCCTGGCACTCTGGAATCCCTCTTTTCCACCCCTTCTCCCTGCAGCTCTAACATCGTGTCCCCTCATTATTTTCCATTTGAGCATAGGAAAGAACACTTTCCTACATTACACTTTACATTCCTGCATTACACATTACACAAAGAACACTACACCCATTTCTTATGAACCTTTCCTACACTAAAATAATTCCATCACTCAGATAGAAATTTGCAAAATAAATTTTCATTTTGACATGAGAATATAGTTTAATGGAAACACTAAAATACACAGAAAATAAAATAATCACCAAAATGTTCCATGAATCAAAGCAACACATAGAGTGAGATCTTATATCCTAAAATATATACACGTAAATATGTTATTTTAAAAATCAAGGAAGAAACATAAGGAGCTCTATACACACCTTTAAAAATATGCTGTCTAGTTTAATTCTAGAATTAATTTGGAATTCTGTTAAGAAAGATATGTTTTAATAGGAAAAGTAAGTCACTAATGTATCAAAGAAAACAATCATTCTTGTATTGCAAATAAATGCCCAACCAAGACAAAAAGGCACGTCACATCTTATGGGAAAAGATGGAAATGAGGGTGAGAGGAAAACTGTGACCCTTGAATGTAAGACAGAAAAAAAATCAGAGCAGGATGTTAAGGAATTGGAAATGATTCTCCAAATTAAAGGAATATGAGACAGAAAGAGGAGAGAGGGAGGCAATAGTCTCCCTCCAGGGGTGTGGGGGTATCTCCCTTTCAAGGGGCTGTTTCCTGTATTAACTGACTCCCCATTAAGAAAATATATATACTGACAAAATATATTATACTCCATAAATTGTATATGTTTGTTCGAAAATATTTCAGAGAATTTTTTTGGCTGATCTTTATCTATCTTCTAAATTGTATATATTTATGGGGTACAAAATGATGGTATGATTTTTCATTACAGTGTGGAATGATGTGTGGGGAAAAGAACGAGAGATCAGCTTGTTACCATGTCTATATAGAAGGAAGTAGACATAAAAGACTCCATTTAGTTCTGTA
>NW_016804830.1:2411439-2415637 GCF_001698545.2 Rhinopithecus bieti
TGTCTCAAAAAAAAAAAAAAAAAAAAAAAGTGAGTACTAGAAAATCTAAAATGACTATGTGTCTGGCATTGTATTTCTACTGGAAACCACTGCTCTAGAGAGAAATGGTCTCTGGGGAGGCAGAAATACGAGAACCACAAGAGAGGTGGACGGAGGGAAGTGACAGACACATCTGGTGGGTACCTTCAGGTGCTGACAGCGGGAACCCAGGAGATTCGGGTGTAGACAGGCCCTATCTATGCACAGCAGGAGAGGAGCATGGCTGACACTAGGGGTGCTGAGCTGACACACAGAACTATTCAGCTTTATAAACATGTGAAAAACATACCGCTAAGTCACTGACAACCCACAGAACAAATCATAACAGAAATGAGAAATACACTTAGGAACAAATGAAATGATATATAAACATCCAGTATGAAAACCGGCTGGCTTAAGAAACAGGCCCTTTTTCTCTAATACAAGTTCAAATTATAAGAGAAATGAGGGCCCAAATCAAAAACCTGAGCTTGCTGTGATGCTTCATTTCGAAGCAGGAACCTTATTTCCATGCTGGGTTTGAAGGTGCCCTCTACTGTCCCCTCTGTTCTTTGCCCTTTTTGATGAAAAGTTGCCTTTCTTGTTAAGTTAGAAATCCGTAGCAGAGAGAAGTCTGAGGAAAAACCAAATTTGGGTATTTAAGAAAGTAAAGCTCAAAATGACCTGCTAAAGAGAATGAATCTCGATGGAAAATATAAAATACTTCTTTATGAACATTAAAGAAAATTCTAACAACCAAAATGTTTGGAATTAGGGTAACTGAAATGGCAGTTTAATCCTCCTGAAGGAATTTTAATTTATCACTAACAGTACTTTAAAGCTAGTGGTAGAAAATTATTTTATAGCTTTTCGCAAGCATTAAAGCTAAAAATCCAAAATCAGGTCTTTCTCTGATGGCAACGCCTCCTAAAAACAGAAGAAGCCTATAGGACTTTAGCCTGGAAACTACTCAGGGAATCTGGAATATTTCCTTAGGGGTTATCTACAATTGAAACCTGGCAGTAATTAAAAAAACAAAACAAAACAAAAAAAACAGACAACCTTGGGATAAGGCTGGAGGTCTACAGGTGTGTCATTTTATATCCTGAGGTCTAAACAAGATGATTATAGCCCCTTAAAATTATGTAAACAAAAGGAGAATAAATTGGAAGAGAGCACAGATGAGTGGTTTACAGGGAGTACCTGCTTTTTTTCCTCTGGTTTTCAGGTCTCCTCGTTGCTGAGGGATCCAGCCCCAGCTCTAGACCAAGAAATGGGAAGATTTTAGAGTGACTAGTGATCTATCATCTACAATTATTAAACATTCTCAGCAGTTTATGCAAAAGATAACAAAACCACTGCAGATGGCCGGGCGCGGTGGCTCAAGCCTGTAATCCCAGCACTTTGGGAGGCCGAGACGGGCGGATCACGAGGTCAGGAGATCGAGACCATCCTGGCTAACATGGTGAAACCCCGTCTCTACTAAAAAAATACAAAAAACTAGCCGGGCGAGGTGGCAGGCGCCTGTAGTCCCAGCTACTCGGAGGCTGAGGCAGGAGAATGGCGTAAACCCAGGAGGCGGAGCTTGCAGTGAGCTGAAAACTAGCCACTGCACTCCAGCCCGGGCGACAGAGCGAGACTCTGTCTAAAAAAAAAAAAAAAAACCACTGCAGATAACTAAGACTAGGTAATACATATACTGTTTCCCAAATACCTACCCACAAGCTGAACAATTTTTTTTTTTTTGAGACAGAGTCTTGCTACATTGCCCAGGCTGGAGTACAACGGCAAGATCTCAGCTCACTGAAATCGCCACCTCCTGGGTTCAAGCGGTTCTCCTGCCTCAGCCTCCCAAGTAGCTGGGATTACAGGCGTGGGCCACTACACCTGGCTAATTTTTGTATTTTTAGTAGAGATGGGGTTTTGCCATGTAGGCCAGCCTACTCTCAAACTCCTGACCTCAGGTGATACACCCACCTCAGCCTCCCAAAGTGCTGGGATTACAGGCGTGAGCCACCAGGCCTGGCCAAGCTGAATGGTTCTAAGCTGTTGGGATCATTGCCTCTATTACCACCATGACATCAGGTCACAACCAAACCATCAAGCATGAAACAGACAGAATGTTTCCACTCCTAATCCACTGTGTGGAAAAGCCCAGAGCTTACCCATTGGGGCGCTGCATCAGAAGAGGCGCACATGCACGGGAGTGTGCGTTTGAAGGGACCGATCAAACTTCCATCTCCACAGCTCCTCTGTTCACGGGCACTGCAGTCTGTGGCCTCATGTCCTTTGGGGGACATAGTGGGAAGGTAACCCACACGCCAGTGGAAAGAGACACTGTGGGACTTTGCCCTGGTTTCTCAGGGGCCTTTTCTCTTTTCCCTTTGGGTTATGTGTAGACTTCCCCACTGTCCGCCTGACCACTCTCGTGCAGCCCAAAACCATAGCTTAAGTCATCAGCTAGGCCTTTCTTGGTGTAACTATTGAAAGGTGAGCCTTACCTGTTCAACCTCTAGAGAGATTCATCCAAAATCTGGACCTACAAGAACAAAAAAATAAGATTTGCCTGACTATGTCTGGCCTCTTGTGACCCTCCTTCAGGATCACAGGGCAAATCCCACTGGCTCCACGCACAGTAGTCACACAGAGAAAAAGACTCAAAAGAATCCACTTTAATACAAAGTCAGGGAGGGGTGTCCACCATGAAATGTTCAAGCTTGCAGTGGGTGGCAGAGGTAGTGGGTCCTGAGACTCCAGATCCTAGTGGAGGTGGGAGGTGGACATTAGGCTTTGAGAAGACATGTAGGCCAAATTACATCTGTGCAAACTCACGCACAATGAAATTTACACCAGTTCGGGTGAGGTGGTTTAGAAATGACAGAAAGCAGAAGAGGCTGACAATATGGGCTTCTCTATAAAGTATGGGGACAGTAAATGACAGCAACAGTCCCGGAAATGTTTATAGCGGCATTCCTTCAATTAACAGGGCAAAGTTAGAGCAGTAAGGACCAGATGGGAGCCAGGCACTACCCCTGGGGCAACCGATGTAAACTTGGAAATCAGTCACCCTCGGTGTCGCCATTTTCCTAACGATGAATTAAATATACAGAGAAGTTCACTGATGGGTTTGGCATCAGAAAGCTGATAAAGGCTGGCTCTGAATCTAAATAGCGGCTGTTGGTTTCCCAGGCATATACCGAATGCTCATTGACTAAAAATCACCCTCACTTGATAAGCGCAAAGAAACTCACTTTCCACATCCAAGTTATCCGTTCTGGTGGGTATTTGCTCTGTAAATTACATACAACAGAAGAAAAAGAAAATGAAAACTCAGGAAAGTAAACACACTTCTAAACTCATGAATGGTAAAATACAGGAATACAATCCCCTTGAGAATTCATCAGAATATCCAAAGAAAATGCAATATACATGAGGGTAAAAAGGCCATTTGGCAAAGCCTGCAAAGTGAGTCCAAAATCTGGTTTACAAGGATTTGTAAAAAAAAAAATTATATATATATAACATATATATATTATATGTGTGTGTGTGTGTATATATATATATATTTTTTTAGACTGAGTCTCGCTCTATGCCCAGGCTGGAGTGCAGTGGCACAACTTCAGCTCAGCTCACTGAAACCTCTGCCTCCCAGGTTCAAGGGATTCTCCTGCTTCAGCCTCTTGAGTAGCTGAGATTACAGGCGCCCGCCACCATGCCCGGCTAATTTTTGTATTTTCAGTAGAGACAGGGTTTCACTATGTTGGCCAGGCTAGTCTCGAACACCTGACCTCAAGTGATCCACCCGCCTCAGCCTCCCAAAGTGCTAGGATTACAGGTGTGAGCCACCGCGCCCAGCCCACCAACTAAGATTTTAAAGGAGTTACGAAGACAGAATCATTACCATTATAAAAAAAATCAAAACCCACTTTGGGAGGCCGAGGCGGGGGAACCATGAGGTCAAGAGATCAAGATTATCCTGGCCAACATGGTGAAACCCCATCTCTACTAAAAATACAAAAGTTAGCTGGGTGTGGTGGCACGCGCCTGTAATCCCACCTACTCAGGAGGCTGAGGTAGGAGAATCACGTGAATCCGGGAGGTAGAGGTTGCAATGAGCCAAGATCATGCCACTGCACTCCAGACTGGCAACAGAGCGAGACTCTGTCTCAAAAAAAAACTT
>NW_016804830.1:2418010-2421670 GCF_001698545.2 Rhinopithecus bieti
TTTTTTTTTTTTTTTTTTTTTTTTGAGATGGAGTTTTGCTCTTGTACCCCAGGCTGGCGTGCAATGGTGTGATCTTGGTTCACTGCAAACTCTGCCTCCCCGGTTCAAGCAATTCTCTTGCCTTAGCCTCCCAAGTAGCTGGGCTTACAAGTGTGTGCCACCACGCCCTGCTAATTTTTGTATTTTTAGTAGAGATGGGGTTTCACCATGTTGGCCAGGCTGGTCTCAAACTTCTGACCTCAAGTGATCCACCCACCTCAGCATCCCAAAGTGCTGGAATTACAGACGTGAACCACCACGCCTGGCCTATAAATATTATTTTACTTATATGAGTTTTTACTTCTGCTGGGACAAATTGCACGAGTAAACAAATATATGTGTATATAATGTAATATATGTGTATATAATTATATATGTGAATATACAACTTAATATATACACGTACATAAAATAACATACACAATTTAACATATACACAAATATAGGCTGCGTGCAGTGGCTCACTCCTGTAATCCTAGCACTTTGGGAGGCCAAGGCAGGGGATTGCTTGAATCCAGGAGTTTGAGAACAGCCTAGGCAACATAGTGAAACCCCATCTGTACAAAAAATACAAAAATTAGCTGGGTATGGTGGCATGAACCTGTAATCCCAGCTACTTGGGACGTCGAAGTGGGAGAATCGTTTGAGCCCAATAGGCGAACTTTGCAGTTAGCCAAGATCATGCCACTGTACTCCAGCCTGGGTGACACAGCGAGACTCCATCTCAAACAAAAAGTCAAAAAACAAGTGATGCTGGTGAGGCTGTGGAGAAAAGAGAATGCTTATACACTGTTGGTGAGAGCATAAAATAGTCCAGCCAGTGTGAAAAGCAGCCTGAAGATTTCTCAAAGAACTTAAAACAGAGCTACCATTTGACCCAGCAATTCCACTACTGTGATCTACCCAAAAGAAAAGAAATCATTCTACCAAAAAGACAAATGCACTTGTGTGTTTATCGCAGCACTCTTCACCATAGCAATGATATGGAATCAACCCAGGTGCCCATCAATGGTAGACTGGATAAAGAAAACGTGGTACATCAAGCTCATCCAATCCAGGCCCCATAGGCTGCACGTGGCCCAGGACAGCTTTGAATGCAGCCCCGCAATCCACCCTCATCCAAAATGCACAGCAATGATTGGACATGTTGGCTATGTTTTAAAGACCCTTCAAGTAGGAAGTTAAGGGTATAAATGAATGAACAGTGATACTGCAGCAGATAGGATAATAGTCCAAGTTTATTTATAAAATATATCCCATTCTGTCAAATGCTGCTAAAAAAAAGAAGGGTTCATCTAGAAGATGTTGAGGTTAGTTCATACATTTTCACTGACAGAACTTCAGTTATTTGAACTTTAGCAATCCCATGTGAATTATATTGTATTGTATTCCAAAAATCCCATGCTATCCACATCAATTTGGCTCCTGAGTTCAGATACTAAGAAATATTATGTTATCTAAATCAATTTGATTTTTAAGTTTCAGAAAGTATAAAGTTTGATTTATCAGAATTGTTTTTTCCTAAATTCGTAATGTGACAAATATTTATTTTCAATGGGTTACTAGATTTGATTTGCGATTTATAATGCTGTATTTTCATAACTGTTTCTGGACAAATTGTTTTGGGTTCTTCTATAGGTTTTAACATCAGGATTACGACAAATTCATAAAAATAGATAATTTGCTATCTCAGTCTATGTCCTAGAAGAGTTTCCCAAGACATTTCATAGATTTCACTTATAAAAATCACTACCTTGGTGTCTTTTTTAGTGTAGCAATTTGACATTTAAAATATATTTTAAGAAAAACTGTATTTTGTTTATTTATTTTTGAGACAGAATTTCACTCTTGTTGCCCAGGATGGAGTGCAGTGGCGCAATCCCTGCTCACAGCAATCTCCGCCTCCCGGGTTCAAGCCTTTCTCCTGCCTCAGCCTCCCGAGTAGCCAGGATTACAGGCATGAGCCACCACACCTGGCTAATTTTTTTATTTTTGTAGAGATGGGGTTTCTCCATGTTGGTCAAGCTGGTCTCAAATCCCCGACCTCAGGTGATCCGCCCGCCTAGGCTTCACAAAATGCTGGGATTACATGTGTGAGCCTCCGTGCCTGGCCGGTCTCATTTTTTAAGTAAGTTTATTATGGAGAGAGGTCTATTAAGATTTTACACCTCTAGTTAATTCTGATGTTATCAACTTTTTAAAAACCACAGACATTTTCCAGATTTTCAGATATATTATAAAAATGTCTATAATACCAACTTTTAAGTTTGTTGTTTTAAATTTTTTTTTTTTTGGTAGAGATGAGGGGAGGGGGGGTCTCACTATGTTACCTAGACTGGTCTTGAACTCCTGGCCTCAAGCCATTCTCCTACCTCAGCCTCCCAAAGTGGTGGAATTACAGGCATGAGCCACTGCACCCAGACTTAAGTTTTTAAATTGAGATCAAATTCACACAGCATAATATTCACCCTTTTAAAGTGTATAGTTGAGTGACCTGTAGTATATAAACAAAATTGTACAATCTTTACCCATTCCACATTTTCATTACCCCAAATGATACAGCTCTTTTAAGTTTAAATATATAGTCATTTCAATTGCTCATATACAATATTGTTTGTCATCCTTATTTCACCTCTGGAATCACTAAAGTTTGTCTCCTTTTTATTCTCTTCCATCAAATATCAAATTTTGGATTTAGATCCAGTTTTTTTCTTTCAATTATTTCTGCCTTTTAAAATAATACTACCTCCTTCCTCCCACAATTCATTTCAGCTTGTTTTAGTTCCTTGGGTTCTATATTTTATTTATTCTTCCTAGAATACAATATATGCATGAACATTAGGTTATAAAACTTCCAATACAACTTTTACTGCCACTCGCAGGTTTTTCAATTGTTTTAATTTTCGCGTACATTTAAATAATGTATATATTAGGGATTTATTCCTTAATCCATGTTAATTAAGAGGGAATATTGAATTAATAATCAGATATTTGATGGCTATCCTATTGTACTGCTTCTTCTGGTCAAATAATGTGGCCAGCATGTTTTCTGCGTTTTGGGGGGAAATATTAGAAAAAATGTTATAATCTCTTCCTGCTTTTGACAGCTGTGCTTTCTACTACTCATCATATTTACAGGGTTTCAGATTGGTATGCTTTTATTTATGTATTCTGAGACACAGTCTCGCTTGGTCACCCAGTCTGGAGTGTGCAGTGGCACAATCTCAGCTCACTGTAACCTCTAACTACCAGGTTTGAGCAATCCTCCCACCTCAGCCTGCTGAGTAGCTAGGATTACAGGTGTGCAACACCATGCCTGGCTAATTTTTTTTGTATTTTTAGTAGAGACGGGGTTTCACCATGTTGGCCAGGCTGGTCTCGAACTCCTGACCTCAAGTGATCCACCCACCTTGGCCTCCCAAAGTGCTAGGATTACAGGTGTGAGCCACCGTGCCCGGCCTCAGACTGGTATTCTTTATGTAGCATAAAAGATGAAGTCTGAGCAAAGACTATGTACACATACTTTTTCTCTTCCGTTTAAAATTCCATGCTAGGCCGGGCGCGGTGGCTCAAGCCTGTAATCCCAGCACTTTGGGAGGCCGAGACGGGCGGATCACGAGG
>NW_016804830.1:2422537-2428663 GCF_001698545.2 Rhinopithecus bieti
CTCCTCCCACTTCCTCATCCCCTCCATTTTACCACCTCGAAATCGAAATCGCAATCGCTGAGCCTTTACACAGTTCACTCAGACGGTTCCCTGTAAATCCACGATTTGCAAAACTGTCAGGTTTTATTCCAACATGACCGCAAACATGGAAAAACAAAGACACGTGTAAATTATGTGAGATGAGAAAACAACACATAACTCTAAAAAGGGAATTTCATTTGCAAATGTTTTTTGAGGCAGAATCTCACTCTGTCCTCCAGGCTGGAGTGCAGAGGCACCATCTCAGCTCACTGCAACCTCCGCCTCCCAGGTTCGAGCGATTCTCCTGTCTCAGCCTCCCAGGTAGCTGGGATTACAGGCGCGTGCCACCACGCCCAGCTAATTTTTTGTATTTTTAGTAGAGACGGGGTTTCACTGTGTTAGCCAGGATGGCCTCAATCTTCAGACCTTGTGATCTGCCCACCTCGGCCTTCCAAAGTGCTGGGATTACAGGCATGAGCCACTGCGCCCAGCCGAGGTCAGCTTTTATAGCTGCAAAAATTCAGAGGCAACCATAATGGGAATAGTCATTTTAAAGTCATTAAATATGTCATGAAAATAATAAAAATCTATATTTACAGAAATGGCACTTATGAAATCTTTGGCATGATAAAAGCAGTGAAAGGTACGGCATGCATATCATAACTACACCTCCTTAAAAAAGCACAGTATAGCATGATTTTCTCTACCAAACTGAGAGTAGCCATCTATAAGTATGATTACAATTAAGTTTGGCTTTTAGCAAGTTTTTGTTTTGTGATTTTGGCTTGACAATTAAACATGTAAATTTGTAAAATAAAAAGGCTGGCCGCAGTGGCTCACGCCTGTAATCCCAGCACTTTTGGAGGCCGAGGCGGGTGGATCACCTGAGGTCGGGAGAGGGAGACCATCCCGGCTAACATGGTGAAACCCTGTCTCTACTAAAAATACAAAAAATTAGCTGGGTGTTGTGACACATGCCTGTAATCCCAACTACTTGAAAGGCTGAGGCAGAAGAATCGCTTGAACCTAGGAGGCAAAGGTTGTGATGAGCCGAGATTGCACCATTGCACTCCAGCCTAGGCAACAAGAGCGAAACTCCGTCTCAATAAAAAAGGAATAAAGCTGGGTGCAATTGCTTACGCCTATAATCCCAGCACTTTGGGAAGCCAAGGCAGGTGGATCACCTGAGGTCAGGAGTTCGAGACTATCCTGACCAACATGGAGAAACCCCATCTCTACTAAAAATACAAAATTAGCAGGACATGGTGGCACACGCCTGTGAGCCCAGCTACTCAGGAGGTTGAGACAGGAGAACTCCTTGAAGCCGGGAGGCGGAGGTTGTAGCGAGCCAAGATTGCGCCACTGTACTCCAGCCTGGGCAACAGAGTGAAACTCCGTCTCAAAAAATATACATAATAATAATAAAATAAAACAAAAAGATTAACACCGACTTCAAAAAGTTAAACCTCCATAAGGAATTAAAAAATACTAAAGGTCACACAATTCAAATGGTGTGATACTGGTGCAAACACAAATACACAGATCAGAAAAGATTGCCCTAAAAACACAAGCAAATATAAACAAGAGTATAATGTGTCACCAAGAAAGTAGAACAAAACAATGAACCAAAGAATTACAGAACAGTTGGCATTGGTATGTGACTGGAGGAGAGAGGGAATGTCAATTTAGACTCCGAATTTATAACCTGGAGTGAAATACATTTGGATACAAAATTTAAATACAAAGTTTAAAAAAAACTGTGGAAGAGGGTAACTATCAGACATAATTTTTGGTTTAAAAAATGAGGAAGGTGACAGGGACTTTCATTTTTATTATTCATTAGTATGAATTCCCTGATGACGAATGAGATCCGAGCCACTACTAAATGCTTTCCCACATTCCTTACAGTTATAGGGCTTTTCACCAGTGTGAATTCTCAGATGTCGAGTAAGGTTTGAGCATTTATTAAAGGCCTTTCCGCATTCATTACATTCATATGGTTTTTCATCCGTATGAATTCTCTGATGCTGGAAAAGTTGTGAGTTCTGAGTAAAGGCCTTCCCACATTCAAGACATTCAAAGGGTTTCTCACCAGCGTGAATTCTCTGATGTTGACGAAGCTGTGAGCTCTGAGTAAAAGCCTTTCCGCATTCCTTACAGTCATAGGGTTTCTCACCAGTGTGAATTCTCTGATGATTAGTAAGTGCTGAGCCACTACTAAAGGCTTTGCCACATTCCTTGCACTCATAGGGTTTCTCACCAGTATGAATTCTCTGATGTTGAACAAGCTTTGAGCTCTGGGTAAAGGCTTTGCCACATTCCTTACATTCATAGGGTTTCTCACCTGTATGAATTCGCACATGCTGAAAAAGTTGTGAGCTCTTAGTAAAGGCTTTCCCACATACCTTACATGCATAAGGCTTTTCACCGGTGTGAATTCGCTGATGGTCAATAAGATTTGAGCAATAACTAAAGGCCTTCCCACATTCCTTACATTCATAGGGTTTCTTACCGGTATGGATTCTCTGATGTTGAGAAAGATATGAGCTACAACTGAAGGCCTTTCCACACTCCTTACATTCAAAGGGTTTTTCGCCAGTATGAATTTTCAGATGCCGAGTAACATGTGAACCACAACTAAAGAATTTCCCACACTCTTTGCATTCATAAGATTTTTCACCAATATGAATTCTCTGATGTTGAATAAATTGTGAGTTCTGACTAAAGGCCTTTCCACATTTCTTACATTCAAAGGGTCTGTCTTCATTATTCATTATTTGCTGGAGAGTAAGGAATGTCTGTTGAATAAATGTGGGCATGTATTCAGGAGTGAATATTTCTTGACTGAAATGCCCATTTGGATATCCCAGTTGTTTTGCAAGGCGGCTTCTATATTCCAAAACATCTCCAAAACTGGAGTACTCAAGGCCATGCTTTGTAAGTCCCATTATCTCCCTCTGGCATAATTCTATTTCATAAACTTCCTTCTTTAGAGATAATAACTTGGTTTCACACATTGATTCCAGATCTGAAAGAAAATAAAATGGTAAATGTTTTTTCCTATTTGTGAAAAGTTAAACTTTTATAATAGAAATGGAAAAATTAAAGAATAGTATCTACTAGGAAATGACACAGGGTTCACAAGGATATCTGTGTTATCTGGAAAAATGGACAAGAAAGACAAAGAAATTAGTAAGATAATGCAGGAAGCAGGGGAAGGTAACTATGCAAGTTACTATAATGATACTCAAATACGGATGTGGATCAGAATCACCTGGAAAGGCTGGTAAATATACAACGGTTGGGCTATTTTCCATATTAAAACATGACTAGCCATATATGATATATGATATACAGATATCCATATAAGTATGCATGTGTATATATAAGTGTATCATACAATATGTGTAACATGAAGTGGGTCATTTTCTAGCCTCCATTAAAGGTCTCCTGAGAGAAATAAATGTGTATGGGTAAGATTCCTTGGCTCTCAGGTATAATAAAGCCCCACACTGAGCTTCAAAAACACCTGGAATTTCCTGACAGGAGGTCTTTGTTATGCTAATAAGGTAGTTCATGGTGGGACCTTAGAAAGCTTCAGGGTGGGGTCTGATTACCAGAAACACTAGCTTGTGATTAGTTGGGATTTTCAGCTGCCTAATCTCTGAGGAGAGAGAGGCTAGACATTGAGTGGCCAGGGATTTATTCAATTGTGCCTGTGTAATAAAACCTCAAAAAAAATGCTGAGTAGTAAACTCAGTGGAGCTTTCTGGTTGGCAAACGCACTGATGTGATAGGAGCACGACAAACTGACTCCAAAGGGAGAAGGCATGGAATTTCTGTCCAGTTCCAGATCTTGCTCAAATATGTATCCTCTATAATAAAATTGTAGCTTTAAATACAGAGCTTTCCTGATTTCTATGAGTCACTCTAACAAATTATTGAACCTGAGACCTTGGAAATCCCTTAATTTATTGCTGTTAGCTGGCTGACCTGCAGATGGCCCGGGGACTCCCAAGACTTGCAGATGGCCCGGGGACTCCCAAGACTTGCAGCTGGCATCTGAAGTGAGGACAGTACTATGGAAGACTATGAGGGCTGTACATTCTGAATAGTGTCAGAGGTGAACTGCAGCATACCCAGTTGGGGTGGAAACAGAATAAGCTCTTTAATAAAGGATACAGTGGATACAATTTGAATGTGGTGGCCGGGCATGGTGGCTCACGCCTGTAATCCCAGCACTTTGGGAGGCTGATGCAGGCAGATCACCTGAGGTCAGGAGCTCCAGACTAGCCTGGCCAGCATGGTGAAACCCCGTCTCTACTAAAAACACAAAAATTAGCCGGACATGGTAGCATGTGCCTGTAATCCCAGCTACTCGGGAGGCTGAGGCAGGAGAACCGCTTGAATCCAGGAGGCAGAGGCTGCAGTGAGCTGAGATCGCGCCACTGCACTACAGCTGGGTGACAGAGTGAGACTCCATTTCAAAATAAAAAAGAAACTGGTAACAGTGGGTTATTCACATGAGGGAAGAGCTAGATGTAAGTCTAATGTATTGAACTAATTTGATGTAAGTGTGTAAGTAGCAGATAGGGAAACTCAGAGTATTTTATGTGCTGGGGATTTAATGGAAATATTGTTTGCCTTGGAATTTTGAGATGCTGATCTTATGGGAGAGGAGACTTGCTCATGTACCACCACAGTGAATGAGAGAGAAGGCAGCTAAAGTTTAAGGAAGATGGAAAGAAATTAAGACACAGTACAACATACTGCCATAGAAAGATAACAGGAACCAGAAGCAGATTGATGAGAGCTGGCTGCCAATTCTGATACTTAATTGTTGTGTGCCACAAGCAATTATTTAACCTCTAAGCTACCATTTCTTCACCTGTAAAAGGACTCTTAACTCATGATTACTGGGGGGGTTACAGGAAAATGTATATACATGTTTTGGAGTAGTGTTCAGGTATTATTATGAAACAATTTCTTACTAAAAATGGGGATATTAGGCAAATTAAATGGTTTGAAGATATCAAAATGAAGCCTATTGGAGTATCTTAAAACAGGAAGAGGGAATTAATTCCAACACAATCTTTTTCCTCCTATCTCTATATGATCTTGCAATAACTTTTTTTTTTGAAACGGAGTCTCACTCTGTCACCAGGCTGGAGTGCAGTTGTGCGATCTCAGCTCACTGCAACCTCCAACTCCAGGGTTCAAGCAATTCCCGCCTCAACCTTCAAAGTAGCGGAGACTACAAGCGTGCACCACCACGCCCGTCTAATTTTTTGTATTTTAGGAGAGATGGGATTTCACCATGTTGGCCAGGATGGTCTTGATCTCCTGACCTTGTGATCCACACACCTCGGCCTGTGGTGGTGGTGTAATCCCAAAGTGCTGGGATTACAGGCGTGAGCCACCGTGCCCAGCAGATCTTGCAGTAACTTTTATCTAGTTAAGCTCCCAAGTAAAGTTTTGAAACTGCCCTCTTCTGTCTTCCACTGCCAATGTCATCTTCCAAAGCAGAATCAACTCTTTATCCAGACCAGTGAAGTAGCCTCCTCAACCAGTCTTCCTACCAAGCTCTCTCACCCTTTAATCTATTCAGGGAATAATATCATTCGGCTTAGGCTTCCACAGCTCAAAGTCCAAACTCCTTACAATCTCCTGCAAAGGCTGAATGCTGTGGTTCCTGCCTGTCTGTCCAAACCCTGACTCACACTCCACTCCTACTTGATCCTGGGGCCCACCAATGCAGGCTTTTAGTCTTTCAAACACACCAAGCTTTTCCCCATCAGAGCCTTCACAGGGGTTCTTCTCTCTGCCTGGAGTTTTCTTCTTTAGTAAAACATTAAACAAGACCTAGTGGCAAGCCTAGTACTACATTAACTCTGAAGCAGTAATGAGCATAAATATTTCAATATCCTACAATAACAGTAAAATAATATGAACGTATCTGTGATTTCCATTAATGTCAAAGTCACAGGAACGACGACTACTACTACTACTATGGTTTGTCCCATGCACCATGATAGGAAGAAATGTTGTATCTCAATTAGAAGTTATTAAATATAAAGATGGGCCTGGCGCGGTGGCTCAAGCCTG
>NW_016804831.1:0-1794 GCF_001698545.2 Rhinopithecus bieti
GTCTGAGCTGCGCTGCGTGAGCTGTGCTGTGTGAGCTGTGCTGTCTGAGCTGTGCTGTCTGAGCTGTGCTGCGTGAGCTGTGCTGTCTGAACTCTGCTCTCTGAGCTGTGCTGTCTGAGCTGTGCTGTCTGAGCTCGGCTCTCTGAGCTGTGCTGTCTGAACTCTGCTGAGCTGTGCAGGGAGGCAGGCACCATTCCTCCATGCTCATCCTTGTCTGGGATTCTGCAGCACCAATCCCAGAGTGTCTCATGCCCACTGCAGACTGTTGGGGTCATGAGAAGTTGGCAGTGCCCTGTCCTTCCCACTGGGTGTCCTGGACCTGAGCCCACAGCCTGGCATCTCGTTCCCATCCCAGGACATGGAAGAGACGCGCCCCTCCCTGCCCGCCATAGGCCCAGCTGAGAGCTGCCTGGCCTGGGGGCCTCCCGTCAGGGCCACTGCTCGTGGGATTTGTGACCTCTTCCCTGGCCTCTCCGTAAAGGTTTCCCTGGAGACCACATGGCAGGACGTCGGGGAGCAGAGAGTGGGGATGGAGCCAGGACCAAGGGGACGGAGCCAGGAACAAGGACACCTCGCTGCCTCCCTGGTTTTCAGACTCACTTTGCAGACCCCACTTTTCACAGCACGGTGACCGGTCGTGTCTTGCAGGTTGAGTGGGAAAGAACACAGCGTGTTCACAGGCGTCGCCATCGTCCACTGCTCCAGCAAAGGTGACCGCGGCCCGGGGGTCGGGGTCCCCCCAGAGGCCGAGAGAAGAACCCGGGACATTCTCGGGACCCTGGGCTTGAGGGAGGAGGATGGTTACCCACCCCCACCACCGCCAGAGGGGTTTGTGCCTATGTCCTGCCTGGGAAAGCTGTCAGCCGATTTGGAAGTGAGCAGGACCAAGGAAAATGTGTGGTTTGTCTCTTTTGTTTTGTTTTGTTTTTTTTGAGATGGAATCTCGCGCTCTTAACCAGGCTGGACTGCAGTGGTGCAGTCTCAGCTCACTGCAACCTCTGCCTCCCAGGTTCAAGCGATTCTTCTGCCTCAGTAGCTGGGATTCCAGGCACCCATCACTACGGCCGGCTAATTTTTGTATTTTTAGTAGACACGGGGTTTCACCATATTGGCCAGGCTGGTCTGGAACTCCTGACCTCAGGTGATCCACCTGCCTCAGCCTCCCAAAGGGCTGGGATGACCGGTGCCAGTCACCATGCCCGGACTATTTTGCCATTTTTCTTTTGTTTTTGTTTTTTGTTTCTTTTGAGATGGAGTCTCATACTGTCGCCCAGGCTGGAGTACAGAGGTGCAATGTGAGCTCACTGCAACCCCCGCCTCCCGGATTCGAGCAATTCTACTGCCTCAGCCTCCTGAGTAGCTACGATTATAGGTACCTGCCACCATGCCCAGTTAACTTTTGTATTTTTAATAGACACAGGTTTCACCACATTGGCCAGGCTGCTCTCGAACTCCAGACCTCAGGTGATCCGCCCACCTTGGCCTCCCAAAGTGCTGGGATGACAGGTGTCAGCCACTGCTCCCAGCCTTTCTTTTCCTTCCTTCCTTCCTTCCTTCCTTCCTTCCTTCCTTCCTTCCTTTCCTCCCCCGCTCCCTCCCTGACTCCTTCCTTCCTTCCTTCCTTCCTTCCTTCTCCTTTCCTTTCCTTCCCTCCCTCCCTCCTTGACTCCTTCCTTCTTTCCTTCCTTTTCTCTCTCTCTCCCTCCCTCCCTCCTTCCTTCCTTTCCTTCCTTCCTTCTTTTCTTCTTCTTTTCCCTCCCCTCCTTTCCCTTCCTGTTCCCTTCCCCTTCCCCT
>NW_016804831.1:5624-10367 GCF_001698545.2 Rhinopithecus bieti
ATTAAAAATAATTATATTAAATATATTTTTATATTATAAAATACTTATATATTTATGTATATAAATACATTTGTATAAAATGTTTATTTTATATATATATAAGTAATTTTATCTATTTTTTTGAGACAGGGTCTCACTGTCACCTGGGCTGCAGTGCAGTGGCAAAGTCATAGCTCCCTGCAACCTCAACCTCTCGAGTCAAAATAATCCTCTCACCTCAGCCCCCCTAGTGGCTGGGTCTACAGACGCATACCACCACGCCTGGCTAATTTTTTTTATTTTTTGTAGCAATGGGGTCTCACTATGTTGCCCAGGCTGGTCTTGAACTCCTGGGCTGAAGGATTCCTCCCACCACAGCCTCGTGAGTAGGTAGGACCACAGGCACACGCGCCAATGCACAGGCCCGATTTTGTTTTCGGTTTTTGTAGAGATGGAGTCTGCGTAACATATATGTGTCTTAACCTAGAGGGTGCTACGTCAACTGAAATGAGGCAGGCAGAGAAAAGCTACCACAGGATCTCACTTATATGGAATATAAAACAGTTGCACTTAGTCAAAGAATACAAGATTTAAGTCAGGGCCAGGTGCAGCGGCTCACGCCTGTCATCCCAGCACTTTTGGAGGCCGAGGCGGGTGGATCACTTGAGGTCAGGAGTTCAAGAACAGCCTGGCCAACATGGTGAAACCCCATCTCTACAAAAAATACAAAAATTAGCCGGGCGTGGTGGCGGGCGCCTGTCATCCCAGCTACTCTGGAGGCTGAGACAGGAGAATCACTTGAACCCAGGAGGCGGAGCTTGCAGTGAGCCGAGATTGCGCCACTGCACTCCAGCCTGGGTGACAGAGCAAGACTCTGTCTTAAAAAAAAAAAAAAAAGTAAGTGAGACGGGAGGAAGAAGTTCAGGCTCTTTACAGCCTGGTGAATGTGGCTTTCAGTAACACTGTCTTACTGGAAAATTGCCAGCACATTAGATCTGAAGTCTTCTCCCCACACACACAAAATAAGTACATGAGGTGCCGGATAGGATAATTGGCTTGATTTAATGATGTTACATGCATACGTATGTCAAAATATCCCATTTAACACATGAACTTTTTTTTTTTTTTTTGAGACAGAGTCTTGCTCTGTCAGCCAGGCTGGAGTGCAGTGGCACGATCTTGGCTCACTGCAACCCCTGCCTTCCAGTTTCAAACGATTCTCCTGCCTCAGCCTCCTGAGTAGCTGGGACTACAGGCACCCGCCACCACGCCTGGCTAATTTTTATATTTTTAGTAGAGACAGGGTCTCACCATGTTGGCCAGGCTGGTCTCGAACTCCTGACCTCAGGTGATCAACCCGCCTCGGCCTCCCAAAGTGCTGGGATGACAGACGGGAGCCACCGCGCCCGGCCTTGCCCTGAAATTTTTAGACCCGGAAACTTTTCTCCCCATCGTCACCTCTTACCTTCCCCTGCCCACCCAGGGACAAAGCTGGCGGCTACGGGATCCAGGCCCTGGGCGGGATGCTGGTTGAGTCTGTGCACGGGGACTTTCTAAACGTCGTGGGCTTCCCGCTGAACCACTTCTGCAAGCAGCTGGTGGAGCTGTACTACCCACCCCACCCGGAGGACCTGCGGCAGCCCGTCCAGCACGACTCCATCCCGGCCGTGGATACGTTCGAAGATCTCAGTGATGTGGACGGGGGCGGCTCGGAGCCCGCTCAGAGAGAGACGGGCAGCTGCGATGAGAAGGCCGAGGCGGGAGTGGCCGGACAGGCCACGGCAGAGGCTGAGTGCCACAGGACCCGGGCGACTCTGCCCCCGTTCCCCACACGCCTCCTGGAACTGCTGGACGGCTTTAAACTATCAAAGGTACCTGTGTCAGTCTCCTCAGGTCGCTGTCACGAATAACCCCACACACACAGCTTCAATCAACAGTCCTGGAGGCTGGCAGTCTGAGGTCAAGTTCTCTCAGGGCCACGCTTTGTCTAAAGGTTCTAGGGGAGGGTCCTTCCTGCCTCTCCCAGCTCCTGACAGCTCCAGGCATCCCTGGGCTTCTGGCTGCATCACTCCAGTCTCTGCCCCTGTCTCCACGTGGCCTTCTCCTGTGTGTCTGTGTCTTCTCTTCTGTCCCTTAAAAGGACACCTGTCACCGGATTTTGAGGCCTCCCTAATCCACTGACTCCAACTCATCTGAAGTCCCCTAGCTTACGTACATCTGCAAAGACTCTTTTTTTTTTTTTTTGAGACGAAGTCTGGCTCTGTCATCCAGGCTGGAGAGCAGTGGCGCCATCTCGGCTCACTGCAACCTCCACCTCCCGGGTTCAAGCCATTCTCCTGCCTCAGCCTCCTGAAGGGTTTCGCTGTGTTGGCCAGGCTGATCTCAAACGCCTGACGTCAGCCAATCCAACCGCCTCGGCCTCCTAAAGAGCTGGGATTACAGGCGTGAGCCACCACGCCCAGCCTGAGGCCCCATCTTTCATCCATTCTGCAGGCCTGGGCTCCCAGGGTCCCCTCACGGCGCAGAGCAGACTGAGAAGGGATGCAGCCCTCCCAACACCAGGGGTCCCTTACAGGGCATCCTCTGGGAAGCAGAGGTGGGGATGTCAGGTGCAGGAGGGGCACAGGCTTTGGGTAGACAGGGAGACCAGGCTGACACCTCCTGTCATTCATCATCATCAGGAGAGAGAACATGCAGTGAATAAGGAGTAAAGGTGGTTACAGCACATTCCATCTCTGTCTCTAATTTACTGAGTGGTGATTCTTAAATGACCACCAGATGGATTATAAACAACAGACATTGATTCTCCCACAGTCCTGGAGGCTGGACGTCTGAGATCTAGGTGTGGGCAGGGCTGGTTCCTCCTGAGGCCTCTCTCCTGGGTTTGGAGACACCGTCTTCTCCCTGTGTCCTCACAGAATCATTCCCTCTGTGTGTGTCTCTGTCCTCATCTCTTCTTATAGGGACCCCAGTCCTATTGGATTAGGCTCCACCCAAATGACCTCATTTTACCTGAATCACTTCTTTCAAACCCTGCCTATAAATACCGTCACATCCTGACCTGAGGGACTGGGGGTATTAGGGGTTCAACATACGGGTTTTGAACTCAGCCCATATCTGCAGCACATTGACTTTTCTCCCATGGGCTGGTTTTTCTGCATGATATTCCTTGATGTGCTTTTTACCTTGTGTACGCCTTGTTTTATAGCTGGAGACTTGATCCTCCAGATCCCCACCGCTCTCTGTAAAAGAAGGCTCAGTGGCCCCGTTGAATGCTTTCAACAACATTGGTCTGCATCTTTTGGGTCTGTGGGAGTCAAAAGTACTTGACAAGTGACTTCGTGAGTCTCTCTGCGCTTGTTTTTTAACAGGCCCTGCTCACTGCTTGCAAGCTGAAGGTGTTTGATTGGTTAAAAGATGAGGCACCCCAGAAGGCTGCAGATATTGCCAGCAAAGTGGACGCCTCTGCGTGTGGAATGGAGAGGCTTCTGGACGTCTGTGCTGCCATGGGGCTCCTGGAGAAGACAGAGCAAGGTGACAGGACCCAGCGGGTTTTGCTCTGACGATCTTGACAGGTAGAAGTCACTGAGGGAAGGTGACCTGGAGCCCGGGCAGAGCGAGGACGGAGGGCCAGACCTTCTATCCCTCTGCCCTCAGGAACGCTGCTTTTCTCCGAAGGGTGAGAAGCAGAGGGTGAATGAGAGACAGGGAACAGTGGTGGCCGCAAGCACGCCGGAGAAGCGTGACGTCCTTATGGGCTCTAGTCTCAAAGGGGCTGTATCAGTCCATGTTCTCCTGAGAAACAGAACCCAGTAGGGTGCACACAGACATTAATTTACTTGCTGAATGATTTTTATGGACAGATAAGGTGGGTGGACGGGTAGACAGATACATAGATAGATGATAAATGTATAGATACCTTGATATAGATTGACGATACAGAGATGATAGATATATAGATGATGGGAAGAATTGATAGATATATAAATGGATGGATGGATGGATGGTAGGTGGATAGATGGATGGGAGGAAGGATGCACGGATGGATGGACAGATGGATCGATCAATGGACGGATGGATGGATGGGAAGGTGGATGGATTGGTGGATCAGTGGATGGGTGGATGGATAGATGGATGGATAGATGGATGGATAAATGAAAGGGTGGGTAGATGGATGAATGGATCGATGAATCGGTGGATGGGTGCATAGATGGGTGGGTAAGTGGATGGATGGGTGGATGGATGAGCGGGTGAGTGGATGGGTGGCTGGATGGATAGATGGATGGATGTGTGGATGGAAGGATGTGTGGAAGGATGTCTCGATGGAGGGGTGGATGATTGGATGGATAGGTGGGTGAATGGATATGTGGATGCATGGATGAGTGGGCATGTAGATGGGTGGGTGGGTGGATAGATGGATGGATGGATAAATGGATGGATAAATGAAAGGATGGGTGGATGGATGGATTGATGAATTGGTGGATGGGTGCATAGATGGGTGGGTAAGTGGATGGATGGGTGGATGGATAGACGGATGGATGTGTGGATGGAAGGATGTGTGGATGGATGAGTGGATGATTGAATGGGTACGTAGGTGAGTGGATGTGTGGATGGATGGATGAGTGGGCATGCAGATGAGTGGGTGGATGGATGGATGGATACAATGGATAAATGAAAGGATGGGTAGATGGATGCATGGATCAATGAATCGGTGGATGGGTGCATAGATGGGTGGGTAAGTGGATGGATGGGTGGATGGATGAG
>NW_016804831.1:10875-16091 GCF_001698545.2 Rhinopithecus bieti
ATGCATGGATCAATGAATCGGTGGATGGGTGCATAGATGGGTGGGTAAGTGGATGGTTGGGTGGATGGATGAGCGGGTGAGTGGATGGATGGGTGGATGGATAGATGGATGGATGTGTGGATGGATGGGTGGATGATTGGATACGTATGTGGGTGAATGGATGGGTGGATGACTGGATGGGTACATGGATGGATGGATGTGTGGATGGATGGGTGGATGATTGGATGCGTATGTGGGTGAATGGATGGGTGGATGACTGGATGGGTACATGGGTGAGTGGATGTGTGGATGGATGGATGAGTGGGCATGCAGATGGGTGGGTGGATGGATGGATGGATACAATGGATAAAGGATGGGTAGATGGATGGATGGATCAATGAATCGGTGGATGGGTGCATAGATGGGTGGGTAAGTGGATGGATGGATGAGTGGGTGGGTGGATGGGTGAATGGATGGATGAGTGGATGAATGGGTACATGGCTGGGTAGATGATTGGCAGTGTGGGTAAACAGATGGGTGGGTGGACGGATGGATGGGAGGGTGGATGAATAGATGTATCAGTGGATCGGTGGATGGGTAGCTGGGTGGGGGAATGGATGCAGAAAAACAGGAAGGAGTTGGAGAGGCTTGCTTCTGGGGTATTCAATGAGCTGGATGAGGCCCACTCACATTTTGGAGGTTCATCTCCTTTACTTAATGTCAAACCGATGGTAGATGCAAACGCCAGCTTCAGAGCACCTCCACAGCCACATCTAGATGGGGGTTTGATTGCATAACTGGGAACTTAAGTGTGGCCACAACCATGAAGGAAGGATCAACCTCGTTGGGTAACAGTTACAGCAGTCGACAGCTGGGGCGTGTACCTGAGTGTGCGGTTTGCTATAGTCAGATGGATGATGTTTATTTTATTTTACTTTGTTTTTGAGACGGAGTCTCGCTCTGTGGCCCAGGCTGGAGTGCAGTGGCGCCATCTCGGCTCACTGCATGCTCCGCCTCCCGCGTTCACACCCTTCTCCTGCCTCAGCCTCCCGAGTGGCTGGGACTACAGGCGCCCGCCACACTCCTGGCTAATTTTGTATTTTAGTAGAGACGGGGTTTCACCGTGTTAGCCAGGATGCTCTCGATCTCCTGACCTCGTGATCCGCCCACCTCGGCCTCCCAAAGTGCTGGGATTACAGGCTTGAGCCATAGCACCCGGCCAATGATGTTGATTTTAACATCTCAATGATGCATCCCCTACGATCAGGTTTCCTTGGGTTTTCTCGTTAGGAAGTCACAGGACTGTCCCCGTTTCTTCAGGTTACAGTAACACAGAGACAGCGAACCTTTACCTGGCATCGGACAGTGAGTACTCTCTGCACGGCTTCATGTTGCAAAATAATGACATCATCTGGAACCTCTTTACCCATCTGGAGTTTGCCATCCGAGAGGGAAGAAACCAGCACCACAGGGTGTTGGGGAAGAAGGTGGATGATCTGTTCCAGGTAGCGTAACAGCACCGCAGACACCCTTCCACCTAGCACGCATTTTGCTAAAGCACTCCAATGTTATCCAGCAGCCAATGAAAATAGAATTTCCTGCTAGAAACGGGTTTGGGCCGGGCGCTGTGGCTCAAGCCCGTCATCCCAGCACTTTGGGAGGCCGAGACGGGCGGATCACCAGGTCAGGAGATGGAGACCATCCTGGCTAACATGGTGAAACCCCGTCTCTACTAAAAAAAAAATACAAAAAACTAGCCGGGCAAGGTGGCAGGCGCCTGTAGTCCCAGCTACTCGGGAGGCTGAGGCAGGAGAACGGCGTGAACCCTGGAGGCGGAGCTGGCCGTGAGCCGAGATCACGCCACTGCACTCCAGCCTGGGCGGCAGAGCGAGACTCCGTCTCAAAAAAAAAAAAAAAAAAAGAAATGGGTTTGAAGGCCACGCACAGGGGCTCGCACCTGTCATCCCAGCACTTTGGGAGGCCAAGTCGGGAGGATGATTTGAGTCCAGGAGTCTGAGACCAGCCTGGGCAACATAGTGAGACCCCATCTCTACAAAAAAAAAAATTAACAATTAGGCCGGGCATGGTGGCATGAGCCTGTAATCCCAGGATTACAGGAGGCCGAGATGGGTGGGAGGGTCCCTCAAACCTGGGAGGTTGAGGCTGCCTTGTAAGCTGTGCTGCTGCACTCCAGCCCGGGCGACAGAACAAGACTCTGTCTCAAAAGCAGAAAAACAGGAAGGAGCTGCACAGGCTGCGTTCAATGAATGCCCCTTTTTTTTTTTTTTTTGCCTCAATGGAATCGGCACTTGCTTATCTGAGACCGCCGTTTGCAAAGCGCTGCCTGCATCCTCTCACCCTCCTTCCCCTTTCCCCGCCCAGAACCTTTCTGAGGTGGACGCGTGAGACGTTGTGGGGTCCGTGGGGCCTGTGCAGGTTGGGGGGGGGGTCTCGGTCTGCAGGGCCGTACCAGACGGGCGTGGGGAGTCTGCTGTGGGCTCAGCCGGCCGCGGCCTCATTCCTCCTTGGCAACCTTCGTCCCTATGGCACTGAGCGCCGAGTCAGTGACTGTGTGTGTTGCAGAGATGAACCCCAGGGAGCCTGGGGCTTCGTTCAGATGTCGGGGAGAGACAGAGACAGACAGACAGAGGGAGACACAGAGAGAGAGACAGGCAGACAGATAGAGGGAGACAGACAGGCAGAGATGGAGGCAGACGGAGACAGGGAGATAGAGGGAGACAGAGACAGGGAGACTGAGAGAGAGACAGAAAGACAGAGATAGAGCGGAGCACGGGAGGACAGAAAGACAGTGGATGGAGACAGCCGGACAGGGGAGACAGGCAGGACACAGATAGAGGGGACAAAGACAGAGAGACAGTGAGGTGGAGGACAGACAGGGACAGATGGCACTACAGAGTATAGTGAGGACTAGGGGGAGACAGGGGAAGGAGACAGGGGGACTTGAAGAGGACAGATGTAGGAGGAAGGGACAACAAGCACAGGGAGGACAGAGACAGCCAGACAGGATCTGGAGGGGGAGAATGACAGGGGAGGACAGATAACAGGGAGGGGAGGACAGAAGGGAGGACAGACAGAGACATAGAGGGAGGGATGCAGAGACAGGACAGTGAGGTAGCGGACACAGGGACAGGGGAGCCTTGGAGAAACAGGGCATAGAGGCGGCCAGATAGACAAAGAAACAGGAACACAGATAGCATGGGAGACAGAACAGAAAGGACAGAAACAGAGAAGACAGCGGACAGAAAGAGAGGAAAAGAGGAAGACAGAGACACACTGGAGGCGGAGACAGAGAGATAGACAGACAGAGAGCAAGGGAGACAGAGTCAGAGAGAGAAAAAAGCCAGTGGTGGAGAGAGAAGCCGAGAGGCGTGGCCAGGGGCCCCGAGCTGGAGTAAGCAGCTGGCCGGGGCATTGCAGAGGACACATGAGCCAGGATGGAGAGGGGCCGTCCCGCTGGCCGTCGGGCTCAGAAGCAGCCTGAGCAGGAATTGCTTGCCCTGGCAGGGACAGGGGATGTCCAGGCGAACCCTGGACGCAGCCCTGAGCCAGGATGGGCCTGGGCTCCCCTGGGACCCGGGGTAGGTGCCACCGGGGGGACGTGGGGAAGCTCAGAGTAGAGCTTCTCCTCTGCACCCCGGAATTCTCGGAGAAGCCCCCTCTGCCACACCGCACCGGCATGGCGAAGGCGGAGCCGGGGCACCTGCGGAGACATTACGGCTTCTCTCCCGGTTTTCTCCGGTGAGATGTTTGCGGGCCACCCGGAGCCTCCAGGGTGAAAAGCTTGGTTGTGAAAAGCCTATTGAGAAACTCAGATGCTTGGAGTTCAGGCTGTGGTGTGGACCAAGTGATTCCAAGGAGATGGCCCACCACTTTGGGGTGCTGTCCCCAGCCAGCCCAGCCCCCACACACACAGGGGTGCCCAACACAGCTGTGGTGGGAAGCTTCCTCTGCAGCCCAGGCCTGGCTCAGCCCCCATGCCCTGGAGCCCTGCGCTCCTCCCCCCGACCCCCAGAGAGAGGCTGGGCGAACCCTCAGCCCGTGCTCCCTGGTGCCCCTGAGCCCCCGCTGTGTTCCAGGACGCGTACTACCGGAGCCCGGAGACGCAACTGCGGTTCATGCAGGCCATGCACGGCATGGCGAAGCTGACTGCGCGCCAGGTGGCCACGGCCTTCGATCTGTCCCGCTTCTCCTCCGCCTGCGACGTGGGAGGTGGGTAGCCCCCCTGCCAGGACACCCGCAAACTGCCTTCTTCCACTGACAAACCTGACAATGACCTGAACTGGGCCAGGCTGGGTCCCAGATGGTGGGTGGATATTCCCACGTTCCCGGAGGCCCCTGGGGATGCCTTCACGTCCCCCTAGAGACTCGGGGGCCCTCTCTGTTGGCCGCGGAGCT
This sequence comes from Rhinopithecus bieti, assembly GCF_001698545.2. Taxonomy (NCBI): domain Eukaryota; kingdom Metazoa; phylum Chordata; class Mammalia; order Primates; family Cercopithecidae; genus Rhinopithecus; species Rhinopithecus bieti. The sequence continues at coordinate 15,271 of NW_016804831.1, forward strand.
GAGGCAGAGCACCTTGGAGCCGCTGGATTCCCCTCAGCAAGTCTGATTACATCCTGACTCACCCTCCACCGCATCCCAGCCCTGGACAGTGGGTGGAGCAGTAGACACGTTCCCAAGGGGTGCTGGGGGATCAGCAGCCTGGGACGATTCTCACACCATCAGCTTACATTTCCCCAACCTCGGAATGGCCTCTCCTCCTCGTGGCCCAGAGTGGCTGCTGTAGCACCGGCCATTGTGTCTATATCCCCACGGCAGGAAGGAGAAGGGAGGAGTACAGCCCCCACCTCTAGGCTGAAAGGATTTCCCTGCAGGTCTGTGCCCCCACACGTGGCCCAGAGTGGCTGCTGTAGCACCGGCCATTGTGTCTATATCCCCACGGCAGGAAGGAAAAGGAAGGAGTACAGCCCCCACCTCTAGGCTGAAAGGATTTCCCTGCAGGTCTGTGCCCCCACACGTGGCCCAGAGTGGCTGCTGTAGCACCGGCCATTGTGTCTGTATCCCCATGGCAGGAAGGAAAAGGAAGGAGTACAGCCTACAGCCCTGGGCTGGAAGGATTCCCCTGCAGGTCTGTGCCCCCGCACTCACCTGTTTCACAGTCTTGTCTGAAACACCAGCGAACTCCCCACCGCTGGCTTTCCCTTCCAGCATGGGTCTCAATGCCATGCCCTCAAACATGACTTCTGTCCCGGTTGAGCTTTGGAGAGTCGTTAGCGTGCCATAGGCACCAGGACGACTCGGCCGCTGAGCGTGCATTTGCTGCCCCGCAGGCTGCACAGGTGCACTGGCCCGAGAGCTGGCCCGCGAGTACCCCGGTCTCCAGG
>NW_016804832.1:0-20763 GCF_001698545.2 Rhinopithecus bieti
AAAAAAAGAAGTAATGAGCAAGACAAAGTATTAACAGAAGCTATTGTTATTAGATTGTTGTTAGTAGGTCCAAGAAAGAGATGATATGGTAGCTACAAGGAAAAGAAAACCATGTAACAATTTTGAGATACTTTAGGGTAGAAAAGACAGAGCTTATTGATGGATAAGGTGATATGGGTACTTGAGTTTCTTACTTAAGCAATTGGATATATGATACCGATTTTATTGAAATGAGGAAGTGGGAGAGAACCACTTTGTTTGTTTTTCGTTGGATTGCTTATTATTGTTGCTGTTTTTATGGATAAAAGGGAAACAGAAATCAAGAAGTCCATTTGCTTCTTGTAAAAGGTAGAATATTGATAAGACATGGATATACAATAAGGAATGTGATATATAATTCTGGAGTTCAAGTAAGAGGTCAGGGCTCTAAATAAATGACTGGGAATAATAAGCATAAAGATATCACTGAAAACTGAGGATCACTGAATGAGACCACTTACAGAGAAAAACAGAGACAGAGCAAAAACTATCAGTAGTAGTAGAAGCCAGCCAACGAGACCTAGAAGTTGTGATCATAACAAGGAGTCATATGAAGGAGAGTGTGTGTTAAAAAATAGTTTTTAAAAGTTAAAAGCTAAAACTATCAATCTTACATAGACATAAAATAAATACATATAAAATTTTATTTAACTCATTAATCAACAAAGACTCGTACAGATGTCACAACTAATCTAAAGAAGTCAAAGTATATATGGAGTAAAGAAAGGAATGTTAAAATAAATATACAAATGGATCCAAAATACAATTTTGGAGGGGGGTAAAGGTGAGAATTGTATCCCCAATTATATAGAATTTATTTTCATGTCTACAGATAAGATTTATTTATATTGCTTTCAGTTATCTGTAAATCCCAATTGTAAAGTAGCTCAGAAGCCCCACAGAACCAGACAATTCCAGAAGATGCAGTATTGCATTGAAAAGACATCTAGTAATCTCCTTTACTTATTCCAAAGTAAAATTACTCCTTACCTGGATAGTCAAGAGAATATACTGTCCTAGAAGTCAAAAGAGAAAATAGTTTCAATACTGAGTGAGTGATCATCTGTGTTGGATACTACTAAGTACAGGGAAATGAAGACAGAGAAGTACCCTATGTATTTGATAATATGGAAATCACTAGTGTCCATGAAGTAATAATTTTGGACAGGAATGGGGATGGAAACTAGACCACTAGAGAGCAAATGGGAAGTTGAGAAGTGAAGACTGGAAATTAAAAAACTCTTGAGCTGGATTTTTGTTGTTGTTTCTTCATTTTATCCTATTAAGGAAAATATTGAAGTGTGGTAGAATCTGGACACAGGCAGGTGATAAAGGAAGTTTTTTGCTTTGATTATATTGAAATATCCTGGATTTTGTTTGAATCTTTGAATGTTGATAGGAATATTCAGGGAAGAGGGAGACATCATTAATGTAGAAAAAAAAGAATAAATACAGATGTAGAATGTTTTCAAAAGCAAAATTAATAAGATCCACTGCATAAGTGGAAGAGTGTATATGACAAGAATAAAGATAAGGATAAAATAAAATGTATAGTATGTGGAACTTTCTTTTCCCAGGTGAAAGAATTCCCCTGACATGTTATCTGAGTTCTAATATTTGTTTTTAATATTCTAATCAATTTCTAAGTTTCCCAAGACCCAGTTCTCCCATTAACTAGAAATTCCATTCCTTCACCACCACCCTCTCTCCATGCATGAAGTCTAACACTTTATCTGTCTTTCCATTTCTAGCTGCTAACATCATGGCCAAATGTTTGGTCTAGAGCCATCTACAAGTAATCTGGCCTGTTTCTACTTAAATGAATATCAAAACTCTTTAACTCATTCTGAACCTTTGACTCAAGGTGATCCCTCAAAATTTATTGTTTTTCTCTTACAGGATATTGACCTTCAGATTTTCCTTAGTCCTAAAGTCTTCATGCCACTGTGCCTTCATGTCCACTGTCCTCTACTTCTGTTTTTATGTTGATCCTTCTGTTGGATGTCTTTCTCTATGGGTCGCCATAAATTTTGTCATGGGATTTCTTTACCAAATGCTTATGACAAATACCTTAAATGCAAAGATTTGAGAAGACTTTATAATCTAAACCAGGCAGACGTAGATACAGTATGCCAAATTGAAGAAATAAGCACCTTTCTTATTTAGATAATTTATATAAAAACAATTATGTCTCATGAAATTTTACCAACATGGTCTTAGAGAGCAAAAGTAGGCATATCTGATATAATTGAGTCAAACTGGGTAAATGAGAGAGAACCCTGGAAGGAATATCCAGATGTTTTCAAATTTCATATAATGAGATTTTTTCCTCTTGTCTCTGAAGAGAGTGGTCCTGATGATCTTCAGAAGCAACCAGTACAAATGATGTAGTAAAGTGTCTGTGTTGTATTAATTTTGTCATATCATCAAAATAGCCAAGTTGTTTTAATAAAACTGCATTCTCTTAACCAATCAAAATATATACTTTTCCTATGATTTACATGGGCCTTGAAGCTTTCAACATCATGTAGTCCTTAGTAAAATTGTAAAAATATAACTTTTAAATATCAATTCTAGGTAATAGGTTTTCACTAAATAATATAAACAACAGAAGGAGTATATTTTGTATATTTCTAAATCTTCACCTACACACGTCAGTATGTTCTATACAAAAGGAAAATCCAGGCACAGTGACTCATGCCTGTAGTTCCAGCACTTTGGGAGCCTGAGATGGGAGGATTGCTTGAAGTCAGGAGTTCAAGGCCAGCTTAGAAAACACAGTGAGACCCCATCTCTACAAAAATTAACAACAACAACAACAACAACAACAACAAAACTTAGCCAAGCATGTTGGCACACACCTGCAATTCCACCTACTAGGGAGGTTGGCATGGGTGGATCAATTAAGCCCATGTGTTGAAGGTCACAGTGAGCCATGATCATGCTACTGCACTCTACCCTGGGCAACAGCAATACTCCAACACAAATTAATTAATTAACTTAATAATTTTTTAAACCAAAGAGAACATTGGTTAATCTCATGACTCAATTCTATGACAATCTTTTAAGAGAGGTGCTACATGTATTCTGTCCTTCCAAAGAACTAATATTTACCTTTCTCTGTGGCAGCCATGATAGTGTAAGGTTAATATTAAGACCATTATAAAGTTAGTGCTTTGTTTTGTTTGTTTTATTTTCAAATGGAGTCTTGCTCTGTTGCCCAGGCTGGAGTGCAGTGGCATCATCTCTGCTCAGTGCAACCTCCACCTCCCAGGTTCAAGTGATTCTTGTGCCTCAGCCTCCTGAGTAGCTGGGATTACAGGTGTGCACCATCACACTGAACTAATTTAGGGCATTTTTAGTGGAAATGGGGTTTCACCATATTGGCCAGGCTGGTCTTGAACTCCTGACCTTAATGATCCACCTGCCTCAGCCTCCCACAGTGCTGGGATTACAGAAAAGTAACTAATACTTTCAGAACAAGTTTATATATAAAGAGCATTTGACTTAAATCCTAAATAATTTTGAACTAGGCTTCAGTCACAAGACCATGGTGACTTGGTGACTTACTTATGAGATCTAGAGTCGTATAACATATGTGACTTTCATCTTTTTGCTGTGTAGAATAAAGATAATCCAATTTTCACTGGGATGGGGGGATTAAATAATATATCATTTATGACTAGCCCAATAATTTGCATATACTAGATTGTCAATACATTTTGGTGTCTTCCCTTCCATTCAAAAAAGGAAAACAGATGCGAAGATGATGCAATGAAATGTTCAGTATCCCAGAGTGATCACGTCTGTGGGATGTTGGGCAAGCAAAAGGGTCCAAGTCAGGTTCCATTGTCTTCACTCACAATACCAACTAATTAATCAGTTGAAATATGAAAAGTCCAGTCAGCCAACATGTTTTGTTTCTAAATATTAACATGCTTGGTTACACACAATAACAACAGCTCCTTGTTTAGGACTTCACTCCACCCAAAACCCCAGTTAGAGTTCTAGAAATAGAAAGTATCTGGGGACCAGACATGGATAGATTGGTAAAAACTCAGTAAATTCCAGTCATTGGTGAAAACTGAGTAAAGGTGTTTATGATGATGGGTCAGCGCCATCTATGTGTGAGAAAAATAACATGTTTCTTGGTGACTGATCTTTTTCAATAAAGAGACTATTTTGGTGTTAGAGGAAATGAAGCTACAGTCTACTGGTTAGGTTCTGAGCCATTTAGCTCCTACAGAGGCCCTAGTTGCCTTCTTCACTTCAATTTTCTAAGCCGAGAGTTTAGTTCAGATAAATGGTTAGACTAGGAATATAGAAAAAATTTTTTAAAACACCTACACTATGCTGAAAAATGCTTTTTAAAATAAAGAATAAAATTTTTTGGATTGTTGGCATAGACAGATATTTATATCCCATCTAAAATACTAGTAAATCATACTTATATAAAAGAAAATATAAATATTTTCCTACTATATTAGTAAATAAAAGAGTTTTAATGTTCATAATCTTTATTACTCTGAGATCTATCCTTTTCACAAATTTGCAAATGTACAAAACATTATGTACAAAGGTACAAAACATTATGGCTTACTACAGACATAATGTTTGTATGTCAGATCACTAGAGCTTAATTATCTTGCTTAACTGAAGCTTTATGCCTATAGATCAGTAACTCAACTCCCCATTTCCTTTGCCCCAAGCCCTTGGCAAGCACTATTATGCTACTTTTTGATTCTATGAATTTGACTATTTTAGATACCCCATATAAGTGGAACCATGCAGTTTTTGTCTTTCTGTCCCTGGCTATTTTCACTTAGCTTAATGTCCTCAAGATTCAACCATGTTGAAATATATTGCCGGGTTTCTTTGTTTTAAGGCTGAATAGTATATCGTTATGTGTGTACCACATTTTTAATCCATTCAACAGTCAATGAGCAGGTTGTTTTTCCATCTTGGCTATTATTAATAGTGCTGAAATGAAATAAACATGGGAGTGCCAATATGTTTTTGGGATCCTGATTTTAATTATTTTGAATAAACACTCTGAAATGAGGTTTCCAGACCATATCAAAGTTCTATGTTTAACTTTTGGTGAATCTTCATACTATTTTCTACACTGGCTGCTATATTTTGCATTCCCACAAGCAGTAGGCAAGGATTCCAATTTTTCCACATCCTTGCCAACACTCGTCTTTTGTTCCTTGATAATAACCAACCTGGCAGGTGTGAGGTGATATTATTGTAATTTTGTTTGCATTTCTGTAATAATTAGTGATGATGATAATTTTTGTATACCTCTTGGCCACTTAGATGTCTTCTTTGGAGAAAAGTCTGTTACTTTTAAGCCTCACAATTATGATAAGGAAGATGACCAATGATATTTCCTAACTGTAGGTGGAAATCCACCTTAAACTTTAATTTTTAAATTAAAGCAAAAAAAATACTGAAAAGTCTCCCCAATTATGGAAACAATTAATATTATTAGCATCCAAGAAATCTATATTTTTAGTTCTGATCACATCAAATCCTCAGAGGTCAGAGGTGAATACTTACTCTTTATAATTTGGGTATTCTTTATTTCTTTATCTTGCATCATTCCTCTGGCTAGGACTTCCAGTATTATGTTGAATGAGAGTAGTCAGAGTATGAGAGTAGTCAGAGTGAGTATCCTTGTTTTGTTCCAGTTCTTAGAAGAAAAGCTTTGAGCTTTTCTCCATTCAACAAGATGTTACCTGTGGATTTGTCATACATGGCCTTTAAGGTGTTGAAGTTTTTTTTTTTTTTTTTTTTTTTTTTTTTGAGACAGAGTCTCACTCTGTCCCCCTGGCTGGAGTGCAGTGGCGTGATCTTGGCTCACTGCAAGCTCCGCCTCCTGGTTTCACGTCATTCTCCTGCCTCAGCCTCCCGAGTAGCTAGAACTACAGGCGCCCGCCACCGCGCCCGGCTAATTTTTTGTATTTTTAGTAGAGACGAGGTTTCACCGTGGTCTCGATCTCCTGACCTTGTGATCCGCCCACCTCGGCCTCCCACTACTACCTCCCTGTAGTGCTGGGATTACAGGCATGAGGTGTTGAAGTATTTTTATCCATACCTAATTTACTAAGTGTTTTATCATAAAGAGATTGAATCTTATAAAAAACTTATTCTCCATCTATTGAGATTAACATATGATTTTTGTCCTTCATTCTATAGATGTGATGTATGATGTTTATTAATTTGCATATGTTGAACATCTTGCAGATGTCATGATCTTATATATAGTAAAGCCTAAAGACTTTAGCAAAAACCTCTTAGAACTGAGAAACAAATTCAGTAAAGTTGCAGGATACAAAATTGACAAACAAAAGTCAGTAGTGTTTCTATACATGAACAATGTACTAGCTAAAAAAGAAATCCAGAAGGTAATCCCATTTAGAATAGTTACCTCCAAAAAATAATATATCTAGCAATAAATTTAACCAAGGAGGTGCAAGAACTCTCCATGGAAAACTACAAAACACTAAGAAACTGAACAGAATACAAAAAATAGGAGGGCATTCTATACTCATGGACTGAAAGAATTAATATTATTAAAATGAGAATACTACTCAAATTCATCTAAAAAAGTCAACACAATCCCTATCAAAATATCCATGACATCCTTCACAGATGCAGAAAGCAATTCTAAAACGTGAATGGAACCATAAAAGACCCCAAATAGCCAAAGCAATCCTGAACAAAAATAACAACGTTGGAGGTATCACACTACCAGACCTCAAAATATACTACAAATGTGTAGTAACCAAAACAACATGGTACTGGCATAAAAACATACACATAGATGAATGGAACAGAATAGAGAGTTCAAAAATTAATCCACTTATCTACAGCCAACTGATGTTTGACAAAGGTGCCAAGAACACTCATTTGCAAAAGGAAATCTCTTAAGTATATGGTACTGGGAGAACTGGATAGTGACATGCTGAGGAATTAAACTGGACTTCCACCTCTCACCCTATACAAAAATCAACTCAAAATGGATCAAAGGATTAAATGTGAAACCCAAAATGGTAAAATTACTAAAAGAAGACGTAGAGGAAACACTTCAGGATATTGGTCTGGGTAAACATTTTATTAAAAGGACCTCAAAACACAGGCAACAAAAGCAAAAACAAAAACAACAGGATTGTATCAAACTAAGAAGCTCTGCACAGCAAAGGAAATAATCAACAGAGTGAAAAGAAAACCTAAAAAGTGGAAGAAAATATTTGCAAACTACTCATCCTACAGAGGATTAATATCCATCCAGAATAGACAAGGAACTCAAACATCTCAACTGAAAAAAAAAGGAATAAAAATAGGCGAATGATCTGAAGACCTTTCTCAAAAAAAAGAACACAAATGGCCAACAGCTATAAGAAAATGTAGTCATCAGAGAAGTGAAAATCAAAACTGCACTGACATACCATCTCACCCCCGTTAGGATGGCTATTATCAAATAAAAAAATAATTAATGCTGGCGAAGATGTGGAAGAAAGAGAGCCTTTAAAGGCTGTTGGTGGGAATGTAAACTAGTACAACCACTATGGAGAACAGTATGAAGGTTCCTCAAAAACTACAGCTAGAACTAATATATGATCCAGCAATCTCACTACTGAGAATTATCCAAAGAAAAGGAAATCATTATATCAAAGAGACATCTGTACCCCAACGTTTATTACAGCACTATTCACAATAACCAACATATGGAATCAACGTAGGTGTCCAGCAAAATGTGGTATATATACAAAAGGGAATACTATTCAGCAATACAAAATAATGAAATCCTATCGTTCACAGCAACATGGCTAGAACTAGAGAATGTCATGTTAAGTGAAATAAGCCAGTAGCAAAAAATTAAATACTGCATGTTTCACTCATATGTGAAAGCTAAAAAAAATGTGATCTTCTAAAAGTAAAAAGTAGAACAGAAGATATTAAAGACTGAGAAGGGTATGGGGAAAGGAGAGATAGAGATTTACTGAAGGATAAAAAATTGCAGCTAGATGGGAAGAATACGTTAGTGTTCTACAGCATTGTAGTATGACTATAGTTAACAGTAATGTATTATGTAGTTTTAAATAGCTCGAAAGAGGATATTGAATTTTCCCAACACAAAGAAATGATAAATGTTCAAGATGATGGACATGCTAATTATCCTAATCTAATTACTATATGTTTTATGTATGAAAATATCACTGTGAACCCTGTGAATATGTATGATTACTTTATATCAACTACAAAATAAAATTTAAAAAATATAAACCTTTTGTACACTGCCAGCCACATCATAGGTGACTCAGGTCAAAAATTGCCTTTTGTTAAACATGATGTATTTTTGTTCTTGCTGTATCAGGGCCTTTGGTTTGGCCAAATCTAAAATACAATATAGAACTGATATATTCCAACACTTAATATAGTACTGTAACAAAAGAAAGCATTTTAAAATAAATTTAAGTCAAGAATCCACTTAGTCATTTTATTTCTGGATGGAATGGTCCTTTTATCCTAAAGACTTCACATGAGTAACTTTCATAGAACAGACCATTGAAAACCTCAGTATGAAAAACAAAGGAAGGAAGGAAGGAAGGAAAGAATGAAGGAAGAGAGGGAGGAACAGAGAGAGGGAGAGAATGCAATAAAAAAGGAGCGAATTCTGATTTTTATCGGGAGAACCTGCTCCCGATATTTAACGTGGGTTCTTTTCTATCTCCTAAATGTCTTGGCTGGGTTGAAAAATAGAGGGAAAGAGCACAAACAGAGAGAAATTTAAAGCCGGGTGTCCAGGGGAGACATCACATGTCAGCAGGATCCGTGATATTTCCCGAGCCATAAAACCGGCACGTTTTTATTAGCGATTTTCAAAAGGGGAGGGAGTGCATGAATAGGGTGTGGGTCACAGAGATCACATGCTTCACAAGGTAATAAAGTATCACAAAGCAAACGGAGGCAGGGCGAGATCACAGGACCACCGGATGAGGTGAAATTAAAATTGCTGATGAAGTTTCAGGCACACATTTTCATTGATAACATCTTATCAGGAAACAGGGTTTGAGAGCAGATAACCTGTCTGACTACAATTTATTAGGTGGGAATTCTCCTCATCTTAATAAGCCTGGGAGCACTATAGGAGACCGGGGCTTATTTCATCCCTTCGGCTTTGACCATAAAAGACTGGACGCCTTAAAAAGGGGCTGTCTATAAGCCTACCTTCAGGGCACATTCTCTTTCTCAGGGATGTTCCCTGCTGAGAAAAAGAATTCAGCGATATTTCTCCTATTTGCGTTCCATCCGGCTCACCGGTGGACAGTTCAAAGTTACCTTTCTTGTTCGCTGAACATCACTGTTATCCTGTTTTTTGTTTTGTTTTGTTTTTTTAAGATGCCTAGATTTCATATTGTTCAAACACACATGCTCTACAAACAATTTGTGCAGTTGATACAATCACAAGGTCCTGAGGCGACATTCATCCTGCTGGCTTACAAAGAACATGACATGATTAACAGATTAAAGTAAAGACAGGCATAGAAAATCACAAGGATATTCATTGGGGAAGTGGTAAGTGTCCATGAAATCTTCACAATTTATGTTCGGAGATTACAGTAAAGACAGGTGTAAGACATTATAAAAGTATTAATTTGGGGAACTAATAAATGTCCATGAAATCTTCACAATTTGTGTTCTTCCTCTGCTTCAGCCGGTCCCTCCATTCAGGGTCCCTGACTTCCCGCGACAGGTTTTATAACCAGAATTTGACATTTTTTGATATATTATGGAATTTTTTCTTTGTCCATATTTTAGAGATAATATTAATATACAGTCATGCATAACAATGTTTTGGTCAATGACAGACATATAGAATGGTAAGCCCATTAGATAATGGAGCTACCCTATACAGGTGTACCCATATTTATATTTTATACCATATTTTTACTATACCTTTTAAATGTTTGGATATTTTTAGACACACAAATACCATTGTTACAACTGCCTACAGTATTCAGTACAGAAACATGCTGTACAGGTTTGTAGCCTAGGAGCAATAAGCTATACCACACAGCCTAGGTATGTGGTAGGCTATACTGTCTAGCTTTGTGTAGGTACATTCTATGATGTTTGCACAATGAGGAAGTTGCTTAACTAGGCATTTCTCAGAAAGCATCCCTGTCATTAAGCAAGACATAACTATTATAAAAATTATAAATGTATAACTCAGAAAATATTATAAAATAGCCTACAAATGTTTCAATTAGACAGTTTGAGATATAATTTTAAAATGAGGTGTAAAGCAGACAGCATTACTAAATCTCACAAAAGATACTTAATTTGAATCCTAATTAAGACTTTACACCTTATTTCTGGGCTACAGCAAAAACATGGTAGAGAGGAACAAAACTAAATGACGCTCCCCCACTTTTCAATTACACCTTCCCAATTTTAGCACTGAAATTCCAGGTCCTGGAAGCCCCAGTACTAGGCAAACTAGAATGGTTGACCACACTAGATAAGGGTTCAGGCCAACCTATCAGATTGTCTCATTTTAATAGTACTTTGAAATTTTCTCCATCACCCATGTACTAGGTTTTGAATCTCAAATCAAGAATCTCGAATATTTAAGTTTCTGATGACCATACCAAATGAAAATTTAATGTCTTCATTCTGACTTGTGGGAGGGTCATTGCAGAGGAAGCTTACATACTACATAAGGCCTCAAAGTATTAGTCTGTCAGAAACCAATACTGCATATATTAAGCTAAGAAGATATTTTCATAATCTTCTAAACTATTAAGCCTCATAAATAATGAATCTGGTATGCATTATGAAAGAAGGCATAGACAAAACCTATGATTATGGCACTAGTCATGTGGCTTTTTTAGAATGAATCAATATATATTAACTCAGGCATATAATAAATTGTTGCATATATTTCACAGCAAGATTCTAAAACGAAGATAACTTAATCAGCAATATCTGAGAGTCTAGGAATTTCATTATTATTTTTACTGATTTAACAAAAACAGAAAATAAGGAAAAGGCACCATCAGTCCATAAAGTTCCACAGTTATATCCAGGATACACAAGCCAACGAACTGAGCTTGTCAAGAGGAGAAGAATAAGAGTTCAGATAAACATAAATGGTCTTTCAGCTGTTGCTGAGTGCACAAAGTAGCAAGTTCAGAAAAATTAACCGAGAAAGGCAGTTAGATCTCACACATGTAGCGAGTCAACTCAAAGTCTGGTAGTAAGATAAGCCCTTGTTTCAGAGGTGTTGAGTAAATCATGAAACTAGTACAATGTTGTAAAGGTAAATTATGCCCACATTCAGGCAGGAACATAGAGCCTAAAATGCAGGGAAGAGAAGTAAGAGGATAGTGGGCTGACACCTTATTAACATGTGCTTGCTCTCTTCAAAGATAAAATGAGATTAAACCAGTGTAATGGAAAATGTGCCACATAGCCAAATCATTCTAAAGAGCTACCATTATAATCATGTTATATATATTCACACAAATGTTTACTGTGCTTTCAGTAATTAAATACTATCTATTTTAATTTACACTCAGCTTACTTTCTATTTGAAACCTGAGAATTGTTGGAAAAACATGGTCTTATATTTTTATTGCAATGTACTTTTCAAAAGCTCCAACTGTTTGTGATGCCTTTCCCAAGGTTTTATTATGAAATAGATTGACTGGGGGTAAATACATCAGAATAAATGTCAAGGTGTAATTTGAGAAATAATATTATTTGCTAATGATCAAGGCTTGCCATTCTAGACAGCAAATACTAATCCACATATGAGCCAAAAGATATAAACAGAGTTCAAAGAAGAAATTACAGGGAAATACAATGTGTATTTTGGATTTAATATGGATGGCATTTACATCTTATTGGTTCACAACGATTAAAAAAAAACCCTGAACTTCCTTTTCAGTGAGTTTTTACTTCATTGGCAAACCTTCTTTAATAAAAAGTAAGAGCTTTATTTTATTTGCTCTTCTTGATAATTCTCCAAGTGTTCAATACAAACTGAGAAATGCTCCTCACCTCCATCTGTGCGTGAAATTTTTATTAATAGCGTATGGGTCACGATGTTCATCTTGAGGAAGAAAATCATAAATATTGAGAAATTACTAAGTAAACAAACCATCAATATTACCTCAATAACTTTCATTTAAACCAACAGACATAATGGCACAAAAACATATTCATTAGATTAATTATCCTCATTACTAGTACTTTTATTGTTCTTTGCTGAATACTCAACGATAAACAGGTTAAATTGCTAAGTGATAGCACCTTTTTTTCTATTTTCCTTTTTAAGTTTTATGCACAAACAAGATAATTCATTTCACAAGGAGTAAAATTTCATTTGGATGTAAAATTTTTATAGATATATCTTTATTAAAGTAAAAGACAAATTCTTGACATAAAAAGAAAAGATGTTATAGCCTTTGTGATCCCCAGCTTTCCACAGTCAAATTTCCTAGGACTGCTGTGGTTAGCATTCATTTCTCCATTTTCCTACCACCACTAGATCCTTGCTACCTGTTACCAAGATTATTGCAGAAAATTCCACATGGTCTTAATGCCCTGAATATTTTTCTAAATCAAATTTGTCTTGAACACTATGGAAAACTGTATCTGTCTAAAAAAAAAATTGATTATGTCACTACCATACTCAAAAATTTTTGATTTAATTTCAAAAATTACTAGAGAATTAAGGACTCACTACTCTAATCACTAGAGAACTAAGAACCCTTCTGTCTCCTAGTCAAAGTCTTCCACAGGAAACCCAGCCCTATGCCCCAGTCTCATCTCATGCCCTCTACAGAAGCCTTTCTCTTGCCAAACTGCTTTGCTCACTCTTTTCTAATATGCCCCAGACATTTCCATCTTTGCTTAGCCATTTGAAATTTGTTCTATCTGATGGTTAAAATTTTCTGAATCTTTCAAATTTCCTATAAAAAAATGATTTGACCCTACTACCTCAGAAGCTCATAGAGAGGAAACTGCATCTCAATGATAATTTCTTTTCCAATGACACCTCATACAGTCTAGGCACACAGTAGGTGCCCAAGAAAATATCTGATTATTTGGTTTATGTTTATCCTATCTGAGGGAGGTGCTACAATACGATAATGCTACCCCGCATACCTCATTGCATCCCTGATAAAATGTGAATATGCTTCAAATTATATTTATATCCTTTAAATTATATGTATTCAATGTGGACTAAAATACCATAATTTTAGTGCTGATAACAAAACATATTCTTACTTCTATTTTAGGACTAGGTTCCTGTGTTACTTGGACTCACAAAAAACTCTCAAATTAAGAATAATTAAAACTGAGCTTTAAAATTATAGCTTAAACTAATTTGAAAAGTGATACCAAATATCAGCATACGATTGGGCTGAACATAAGAAGACTGTGGAAGGAGGATACTTCACAGAAAGGCTATAACAATTCCGACAAATGTTAAGAGATTTTTGTACAATTAATTCCATAATCTTGGAAAGACATTTATCCCTTATCCCCATATGGCATGTATTGAGAGACATTTTCTTCTCAAAAAAACTAAGATACATTCTTTCATTTTCTCATAAAAGTAAAGAAAACTCAGTCTCTCTGCATCAATTGCTTTCTAAAGTTATTATCAAAGCTTTATATAAACTGAATTTGTTCAACTTAGTTTGTTTCCTTAATCTACCTATGCATCACATAAAAATAATTCCAGGTGAAATTAATGGAGTCATCCAGGTTTCCCTGGGTTTCATCTTAAGAAACTCAATTATTTACCACTTAAACAACAGTAATTCTTCTTGTGCACAAATGTCACATATCAGAATACCAGCAAGTCAACCTGCTGACTACTTTCATTAACTTTTGCCAACATATGATTCTGAATTTTTCCTTGTTGCAAATAATAAAATCCTCAGAAAAATCCATTCGCATCTTCAAAAATGGTTTATTTCACTTAAACAACCACCACAGGGTACCAACAAGACACTAAATCTTTCACAAAATGCTACCTGGTGTTCTTTATAATACCTAACAGCAATGGACATTCATTTTGGTTAACCATTATAGTCATTCTTTGCATTTTGTATCTTTTCCTAAGAGGAAGAAATATGGCCCTATATAAACCTAACGCCAAGAAAAATGTAAGCTAGTACTCATTAAAATACCCACTCTTTGCCAAAGCTAAATTCTGCCTCAGAATTGTGAGGGTAACACCCATCACAATGCCTTTGATGCCACAGTAAATTGTTTCAAACATCTTCCTGCTATTTAAAAAGTGTGGACAAAATACAGACAATCTTCTGGAATGCATTCATTACCTTGAGAGTGCTTGACATGCTGGTCATGCTGAAATGAATGTTATTATAGTTTTTGTGGTATAAAACACTTTCATCTCATTATAGTCTCCAGATAATTTATGTTATAATTCCATTTTCACTTACAATTACCCTCAAAATTCTCCATTGAGAAACTTTCACACTATAGAAACAGACTTAAATTTACCTTTTACATTTAAAAAAAAATGAACAAAACATCTTTCACAAAAAAGAAGCCTTTAAAAAAGCAGAGATTAGTTACATGGTTTGAAGATTCCAGACTACTGTAGTCATTTCAATTATTATTACCATACCTACAGATCACAGAAGAGAAAATGAAATAAACTATGATTTAACCATTGTTAATTTTTAACTAGCAGCTAGCTTGGTACAATGAAACTTGAGAGTAAGATGTGAAATAAATATATTTTAATTACATATAAATTATCTATACACTTCTTGTGTTATAGTCTTTGTCGCAAATAATAAAGTTAATTTTTTTCCTAGGGAACATGTTCTTCATTAGTAATGAACAATAGGCTTACAGAACATTAACAATTTAGAGAATTTAAAGTTTTCATATTATAAAAATTTGTGAATATTTAAACTAATGGTATTCAAAACTGATTAAGCTGCAACTAAATGATGAACTTGGTTGATTTCCTACAAGTAGGAACATTTACTACTTTCTCCACTCTCTAATTATGCTGCATTACCTCTTCTTCCAGATAATGAATCTCTCCATATACTACCAGATAACACCTTAATCCTCATTAGGAACCGCGTGGCCTGACTCACCTCTCCTGCTCTGACTCTTGCCATTTGTCCCCACCCACTACTCTGCTGTCTTCTGTATGACTTTACTCATGCTAGTGCATCTGTCTGAATTACCCTTCCTCTGCCTTTCCACAGGCCCTGACTGCCTGTGAACATAAACTCATCCCACAGACTCAATTCAAGCATCTTTCTTCATGGCTTCCCTGGCAGTATGTACACCCCAAGAGGGAGTCATCACTTTTTCATCTGGGCCATTTAGCATAACATGTATAACAAATTACCACATACAACAATTTTTATTCTATCCATCAACAAACTCCATTGGTCTCACTTGTAAAATATAGCCAAAATATACCCACTTCTCTTTATATCCTTTACCACCACTTATCTCAATCCACACCAAAATAATTTCTGGTCTTACTGATTACAATACTCTCCTAACTCATCTCCCTTCTTTAACTCTGGCTTCTTTCCAACTCATATTTCCTGAAGCCTGTAGAGCGATCTTTTTAAAATGTCATCAGACTATCTCATGCTGATTTGCACATTAATATGTTCCTATTACTTTATGATACACATATAAAGTTCCCCCATGGCCTGTAATGCTCTGTATGATTTGGGCCCACCTCCCTCTCTAACCTCATCTCACATCACCTTTCACCTCAATTTCTCATTATTCTCCAACACTAGGATTATCACACTGCTCGTCAGACACTATGTATCCTTTTCCACTTCAGAACTTACCCCCCTTGATGATCTCTATAACTTCTAGTTCCTATGTGGGATTCTCATGGTCATTCCTCTGGTCTCTGCTCAAGTGTCACGTCCAAAAAGTGTTGTCCATCATTCTTACATAAAGTAGCCACTCCCTCTAGTACTTTAGACTATATCACCCCATTTTCCTAGATATACCAAATACGACATGATAGAATATGAGGGCTTCATGAGGGTAAGAACCTCGTCTGATTGGATGCTGATGCACCCTTCCATCACTATCTAATGCTTGGTGGATGCTCATTAAATATTTAAATAATTAATTAATGACTATAGTTTTCCCTCTCTGTTACACTGTTAACTCCTTGAAAGTAAAGTTTGTGCCTTATTTACCTTGGTAATCCAGGATCCAGAAAAGTGCTTGGCATAAGGTAAATTGTCCACGAATGATTGTGGAAAAATCAAATAAAAGATTATATTTTAAAATGTGGTTAGCATCTTTATATGCACAAAATACACTTACGGAATACTTTCTATGGTGCATGGAATGGAACATGGAAGGTATTCAATAAATTTTCATTGAATAAATAAAGGAACAGAGTATGCATATAGATCACCAATTCTTCATGCTGTGCTTGTACCTTAAAATACCCAAAATAAGCCAGAACTTACAAACTTGAAAACTAAAGAAGAAATCAGAACATGTCAAGATAAAGTTTTAGTAGTGTGTTATTAGTTATAATCTCTCATTCGAAGTCCAGTGCCTTTCAGGTGTTCATGTTTACTCTTCTTCTTACCTATAAAACAATCAGAAAACATCTGGGTCTTTCTATGAGTATGGCCTATAATTTCAGAAAGTGTTACTCAGTTAAAGTCTGGCCTCAAAAACAATTTCTCAAGTAAAACAGACTAATTTGGTAAGGAGTGTTACTGAAGAGTGCATGCTCTTTAATCAAAATGTCTAAATCATTTCAGCTGTCATTCCGAACAATGAAAAGAATCTCTTTGAACTAAGTTGTTAAGTTCATAATCTAAAAGTGAAATTTGAATCTGGGAGGGGTGTGAGGGCAAGAATAAACATTCTTTATAAATAGTTCATTTAAAAAAAAAGTAAAATATGTGTTTGGATTGAAAGTAATCATCCTTTCGTGCTTTCATTTTGGAATGGACTTTTATGGGGCAATCAAGATTAGAACCATATATGCTAGGCTTAGTAAAAGATCAGTTCGTAATAAAACAACTGCAATTAGCAACCACTAGAAAACAACTACAATTATAACAGTAAAACATAGAAATGCTTAAATTAGGGAAGAAATAAAATAATACAAATCTTACATTTGCCCATTAGCCTTAATCCCACCTTAAAAACATACTTTACTGGTTTCACAGGAAAATTTGACGTTTATTTTTCATTTTAGATTATATTTTCAAATAACTGCACATACTTTAACTATCAGCTTAAGTGATTTGGGCATTATTAGAAATAATCTACACAAGGTGTATTTGAATAAAAAAATTAAGAAATTTTTAAACGTTTACAATTTTAAAATTTTTTTAGACTCAAGAAAAACTTAAAATCTGAAAATTCATTCTTGAAGGGAATGAAGTCAGAGATTATAATGAGGTTTTCATGAAACCTCAGAACTCCCAAAGATGATTAAAATTCCAGCATTATGTTTGGGTCTTCTTGTTTGCATTATTTATTTATATATCATTCTTCTTACTATAGCTACCATTTATTGAATTCCTAATAGGAATAAGATACTGCTTTTAGAATTCTATATTTATTATCTCTAAACCTCATTCAACACTCAAGGTATTATTTTTCCTATTTGTAAATGAGAGAAGTGAGGCTATGCAAAATTCAGTCATTTGCAGGCAAGTTTTGCCACCATCAAAATCAACATTAAACCCTCCAGTCCCCTCAGATGAACATATTCTCCATATCAGTGGTTCTCAAACCAGCAAGAGAATTCTTACCTAAGCTCTTGTTAGTAATGCAAATTCTCAGCATCACCCCCAAAATCCTACTGAATTAAAAGTGCTAGAGTTAGAGGTGGAAGTCAGCAATTTGTGTTTTAACAAGCCCTCCAAGTGATTTTGCTGCACGCTCAAGTTTGAAACCATTCAGCTAGTTAAAATTATTTGCTCTAAAATGCACCTTCAAGACAAATCCCTGACTCCTATTCAAACCAAGACTGCTTTTCCAAACTTTTCTGAAGAAAGTTTGGAACTCTCTGGAAGAGTTCTAGCTCTTCCACTCCCTAGTCTGCTAAACCCAAAGTCTATCCTTTTCTCATAATCTCTTCTCCTTATTTAACCCCAGAATCACTTTTTCCTCATGATGCTCTTCTGTTAAGATCTACCTTGCCACTGCTGAATCTGCCATTGCTACATCCCAGTCCTATATTCACTCCTTTATCCTCTTATGCCTTTTTCTTATAGAAAACTTCTAGCTCTAAGTGTGACAATTTTAAGACTACAAAGAGCCTATAAATGTTATCAAAGAATTGCAAAAAAAGAAAGAGGTTTTCATCAAAGGCTTCTCTTTCATTGCAGGCCCAGCCTGGCTAGCTACAGGGTTGTTGGAGCCCTATGATTAACTACTTGTGAGCTCCATAGCCAGTTTTGGTGGAATTTTTTTTTTTGTTCAAGGTCAGATTAGACATAGGGTTCATAGATATGACAGAAATATCAAGGCTTATCCAGATATTTTGATGTAACTTTTTTCATGTTATATAAGACTAATGCCTACTGTGACTATGTATATTCTTCTGGCAGTTACCCAAATGGTGAATAATATCGATATTGTATTTACTTTAAAACAATAAACAATGGCTCCTCCATGATAAATATCAATGGAGAGAAAGGCAAAGTTTAGTTCTGTTAGTAAAGTACCAAACTAGTCAAAGTAGTAATCTATCAAACTACATATTTGGACATTCAGTAGAAAAAATAATAATACATTGATGATTGATCAGTTGGTTATTTTTCTAGTTATATTAATATCTGGATACCATAAAAGTTGTCAGAGTACAAATACAAAATGAGATGATTATCTGAGAGAATTTCTAAGAGATAGCTTCTCCTTAATCTATAAAAATTACTGAAAAGAAGAAAAATAATCACAGATCTTTAAAAATGAGTCCTTGTTGATCTTCATAGTTCATAGGGTTCATGTGCTCATGGCACGTGATGGGTCTCTATGGCAATGTGTAGTTGTTTGTACATTCCAATTGTATGATCAAGATTTATTTAAAATGATATAATTTGATTAATCATGATTGAGTTCCTATGACTGCCCTGGGAAAAATAAATCATTAATCACAAAAGTCCTAAATCAAGGAATCTTTATTGATTATGCCAAAATTTAGAAGGAAAAAAGATGAGCAGATACTTACTGCTCCTCATAACTGTATAAGTAAATCATAACTCTACCATGTTCTTTCCACATTTTTTCTTTTTTTTGCAAAAGCTACATTAAAATACTGGGGCAAAAATTTTAGAATGTACAATCACAAATGTATTAAGTTGGATTCATCTCTAATTTACTTTAGGGTAGAAAAAAATGGTTTCTGCCACAGCCTAGTTTTCACATGTTTTTTGTAGTTGTATGAGGGAATCTTTTTGAGGTGGAAAAAGTACTCCCTTAGGAGTACTTTTACAAATATTTCACAATACTTCCTGACAGGCGTAGATTCTGGCTAACTCTGGGTCATCAATCCACAAACAAATTGCTATCAACAAATTAATGTCTCAGGCAATTAGTACCAGGTGCCAAAGCATCAGCAAAGCAAAGATAGTTTTAAAAAGAGCCATTGAATTTTATTTTCAATATGAACCACAGAGCTTGCTATGGAAATTTCAACTTCTAGAACTTTTGTAAAAGGAAGTTTCTCTACTTTTTATTTTAAAACATGTACAGCTGCTTAGCTCTTGGCAAAGAGATTGATAAATGAGAATGTGTGTCAGAATTTTAGGAGGAAAACATCCATTCACAAATTTTAAAAAAATGAGTTACCAGTTCTCTATCAGCTAAAAAAAAGTTAATAAAGCATTAAAATATTCAATCATTTGAAAAGTCATGAAACTGAGGTAATTATGTATTACATGTATATGACGTAATTATAACTAATCAAATAAAATTAGCATAACATGAAATGTGCTAATTAGTTTGATACCACCCAAATGATTGACAAATTAAATACTTTATTTACAAGATAGAACTATTACCAAATTAATAATTCCACATAAAATAAGTTTCTTTCTACCTATGTGTTTATTTGCTGCTTTATGTTTTCATTATTGTTGTGATGTGTTATGTTGTTTTTTAATGGGATGTCAAGCATTATAAATTTCATCTTTTCTTTTTTAGTTTTTTTAATATTTTAAGTTCTGGGATACATGTGCAGAACATGCAGGTTTTACATAGGTATACACCTGCCATGGTGGTTTGCTGCACCCATCAACCCGTCATCTACAGTAGGTATTTCTCCTAATGCTACCCCTATGTTTTTAAGGAAATATTTGTAGCTCTAGCCTCTAGTTGTACAAACATAATCTTCTTGCGACACTAAGACCTTTTAAAATTCACCAGAAGAGAATACCACTATCTGTTGTATTATTTAAGAAAATTCATTTGCAGGCTATTTAGCAAGTTATGGTTAGAGAAATAACATATAATATTTTTTAGAAGTAATAAAGGCTGGGCATGGTGGCTCATGCCTGTAACCCCAGCATTTTGGGAGGCCAAGGCAGGCGGATCACGAGGTCAGGAGATCGAGCCCATCCTGGTTAACACGGTGAAACCACGTCACCACTAAAAATACAAAAAAAAAAAAAAAAAAAAAAAAAAAAAAAAAAA
>NW_016804832.1:21663-28992 GCF_001698545.2 Rhinopithecus bieti
TATTTGAATAAAAAAATTAAGAAATTTTAAACGTTTACAATTTTAAAATTTTTTTAGACTCAAGAAAACTTAAAATCTGAAAATTCATTCTTGAAGGGAATGAAGTCAGAGATTATAATGAGGTTTTCATGAAACCTCAGAACTCCCAAAGATGATTAAAATTCCAGCATTATGTTTGGGTCTTCTTGTTTGCATTATTTATTTATATATCATTCTTCTTACTATAGCTACCATTTATTGAATTCCTAATAGGAATAAGATACTGCTTTTAGAATTCTATATTTATTATCTCTAAACCTCATTCAACACTCAAGGTATTATTTTCCTATTTGTAAATGAGAGAAGTGAGGCTATGCAAAATTCAGTCATTTGCAGGCAAGTTTTGCCACCATCAAAATCAACATTAAACCCTCCAGTCCCCTCAGATGAACATATTCTCCATATCAGTGGTTCTCAAACCAGCAAGAGAATTCTTACCTAAGCTCTTGTTAGTAATGCAAATTCTCAGCATCACCCCAAAATCCTACTGAATTAAAAGTGCTAGAGTTAGAGGTGGAAGTCAGCAATTTGTGTTTTAACAAGCCCTCCAAGTGATTTTGCTGCACGCTCAAGTTTGAAACCATTCAGCTAGTTAAAATTATTTGCTCTAAAATGCACCTTCAAGACAAATCCCTGACTCCTATTCAAACCAAGACTGCTTTTCCAAACTTTTCTGAAGAAAGTTTGGAACTCTCTGGAAGAGTTCTAGCTCTTCCACTCCCTAGTCTGCTAAACCCAAAGTCTATCCTTTTCTCATAATCTCTTCTCCTTATTTAACCCCAGAATCACTTTTCCTCATGATGCTCTTCTGTTAAGATCTACCTTGCCACTGCTGAATCTGCCATTGCTACATCCCAGTCCTATATTCACTCCTTTATCCTCTTATGCCTTTTCTTATAGAAAACTTCTAGCTCTAAGTGTGACAATTTTAAGACTACAAAGAGCCTATAAATGTTATCAAAGAATTGCAAAAAAAGAAAGAGGTTTTCATCAAAGGCTTCTCTTTCATTGCAGGCCCAGCCTGGCTAGCTACAGGGTTGTTGGAGCCCTATGATTAACTACTTGTGAGCTCCATAGCCAGTTTTGGTGGAATTTTTTTTTTTGTTCAAGGTCAGATTAGACATAGGGTTCATAGATATGACAGAAATATCAAGGCTTATCCAGATATTTTGATGTAACTTTTTTCATGTTATATAAGACTAATGCCTACTGTGACTATGTATATTCTTCTGGCAGTTACCCAAATGGTGAATAATATCGATATTGTATTTACTTTAAAACAATAAACAATGGCTCCTCCATGATAAATATCAATGGAGAGAAAGGCAAAGTTTAGTTCTGTTAGTAAAGTACCAAACTAGTCAAAGTAGTAATCTATCAAACTACATATTTGGACATTCAGTAGAAAAAATAATAATACATTGATGATTGATCAGTTGGTTATTTTCTAGTTATATTAATATCTGGATACCATAAAAGTTGTCAGAGTACAAATACAAAATGAGATGATTATCTGAGAGAATTTCTAAGAGATAGCTTCTCCTTAATCTATAAAATTACTGAAAAGAAGAAAATAATCACAGATCTTTAAAATGAGTCCTTGTTGATCTTCATAGTTCATAGGGTTCATGTGCTCATGGCACGTGATGGGTCTCTATGGCAATGTGTAGTTGTTTGTACATTCCAATTGTATGATCAAGATTTATTTAAAATGATATAATTTGATTAATCATGATTGAGTTCCTATGACTGCCCTGGGAAAATAAATCATTAATCACAAAAGTCCTAAATCAAGGAATCTTTATTGATTATGCCAAAATTTAGAAGGAAAAAAGATGAGCAGATACTTACTGCTCCTCATAACTGTATAAGTAAATCATAACTCTACCATGTTCTTTCCACATTTTTTCTTTTTTTTGCAAAAGCTACATTAAAATACTGGGGCAAAATTTTAGAATGTACAATCACAAATGTATTAAGTTGGATTCATCTCTAATTTACTTTAGGGTAGAAAAAAATGGTTTCTGCCACAGCCTAGTTTTCACATGTTTTTTGTAGTTGTATGAGGGAATCTTTTGAGGTGGAAAAGTACTCCCTTAGGAGTACTTTTACAAATATTTCACAATACTTCCTGACAGGCGTAGATTCTGGCTAACTCTGGGTCATCAATCCACAAACAAATTGCTATCAACAAATTAATGTCTCAGGCAATTAGTACCAGGTGCCAAAGCATCAGCAAAGCAAAGATAGTTTTAAAAGAGCCATTGAATTTTATTTTCAATATGAACCACAGAGCTTGCTATGGAAATTTCAACTTCTAGAACTTTTGTAAAAGGAAGTTTCTCTACTTTTATTTTAAAACATGTACAGCTGCTTAGCTCTTGGCAAAGAGATTGATAAATGAGAATGTGTGTCAGAATTTTAGGAGGAAAACATCCATTCACAAATTTTAAAAAAATGAGTTACCAGTTCTCTATCAGCTAAAAAAAAGTTAATAAAGCATTAAAATATTCAATCATTTGAAAAGTCATGAAACTGAGGTAATTATGTATTACATGTATATGACGTAATTATAACTAATCAAATAAAATTAGCATAACATGAAATGTGCTAATTAGTTTGATACCACCCAAATGATTGACAAATTAAATACTTTATTTACAAGATAGAACTATTACCAAATTAATAATTCCACATAAAATAAGTTTCTTTCTACCTATGTGTTTATTTGCTGCTTTATGTTTTCATTATTGTTGTGATGTGTTATGTTGTTTTTTAATGGGATGTCAAGCATTATAAATTTCATCTTTTCTTTTTTAGTTTTTTTAATATTTTAAGTTCTGGGATACATGTGCAGAACATGCAGGTTTTACATAGGTATACACCTGCCATGGTGGTTTGCTGCACCCATCAACCCGTCATCTACAGTAGGTATTTCTCCTAATGCTACCCCTATGTTTTAAGGAAATATTTGTAGCTCTAGCCTCTAGTTGTACAAACATAATCTTCTTGCGACACTAAGACCTTTTAAAATTCACCAGAAGAGAATACCACTATCTGTTGTATTATTTAAGAAAATTCATTTGCAGGCTATTTAGCAAGTTATGGTTAGAGAAATAACATATAATATTTTTTAGAAGTAATAAAGGCTGGGCATGGTGGCTCATGCCTGTAACCCCAGCATTTTGGGAGGCCAAGGCAGGCGGATCACGAGGTCAGGAGATCGAGCCCATCCTGGTTAACACGGTGAAACCACGTCACCACTAAAATACAAAAAAAAAAAAAAAAAAAAAAAAAGAAAAAAAAAATAGCTAACTCTGGGTCATCAATCCACAAAACAAATCCAGGCATGGTGGTGGGCACCTGTAGTCCCAGCTACTCAGGAGGCTGAGGCAGGAGAATGGCATGAACCCAGGAGACAGAACTTGCAGTGAGCCGAGATCGTGCCACTGCACACCAGCCTAGGTTGACAGATCGAGACTCTGTCTCACACACACACAAAAAAAGTAATAAATTGGAGACGTAGTTTAAAATACATTTTAGCTATTAATTTTTGCTAAAATTTATTTCAAAATCAAAAAGTAACTCATGTTCCTTAGGAGCCAATAAAATTAATAGAATGTAAATTCCATGAGCTCGGAGAGCGCTGTCTGCTTTTTACTGATATATTCCACTGAGAATAGTGCCTGGTACATAGTAAATACTCAATAAATATCTGTTAAATAGAAAAACAAATCATGCTGAACCAGCTAATTTTTCTTTCTTTTACAAATTCTGACTTTATTTTAAGAAGGAATTGATTTAAGGTTTTCAACAGTTTGCCCCATTATTTTGTCATTTTAATGAACATATAATATCAAGGTAGTCATGTATAGAAATTAATATGTTTTAAAAGTTCTCTTATCTTAAATATTCTCCCTTTCAATATTTACAAAGTTTTGTGAAAAAGTTGGAAATATACTATGTTCTTTCAATAAATAAAACTGACTTTCTAGGAGGTAAAATGGCTTGCTCTAAATCATTCAATTATTTAAAAAAATGTTTATAGTATGATTTATCTATCATAATTTCTCATCCAATGATTCTTTAAATATATGGAATACCACACTGTCTTCTCAGGCTATATTTATATATGTCAGTTACATTTGAACTAAGAAGTTTAATCCTTAAATCCTGAAAAGAAGATTGAGTTGGGAGAGGGATAATGACCTAAAGGATGATCAAACATTTCAACTCAGTCTTTCAGGTTCCTGGGAAGTCTAACAAAGAACCACTGCTCCAGGAGGGACCAGCTGCAACTGTAAATGATGGATTTCGAATTTAAGAGTTGATACAGAAATTAGAGATTATCTATTCCCCACATTTTATTTTACAGATAAGAAGCCTGATGTCCAATGAGGATAAGTTGTCTTATATCATATAACTAATAGACAGTGGAACTATATTAGAACTCCCAGATTTCTGACTCCTTCCAGTTCAATTCATATACAAAATAATGGATAAGAGATAATGTATTTTGATCATAGTCACCTTACATAAAATTATTAAAGCCTGAGAGAATCAAATATTACAACAATGTTGGGTTTTGAACAGATGATACTTTACATTAACAACTGAAATGGTGAAAGCTCCTGTTTTCATGGATAGCTACCTGTATAGCAATTGGCAATATTAGCTCTGTATTGTTTTGATATTATATTATCTGTAATCTACATATGGCTCCATGTGCTGCTCACCTCTGCCTCTCCTGCCCTACTTCTTTTCCTCTCCTACTAGATTACATTTCACATGTTGTGAGAAGCTCATTTCTGCTATAACAGCAGAACCCAAGCTCAGTGCAAGAATAGCAGCCTATATTTCTGCTACAGACCTGGAATCTGCCAACTGGCTGGCTTCACACGCCGCCAGAGAAAGGAGATTGAAGCCATGTGTCAAGTCTTCTCCTCCAGAAACAGTTCAGCATAAGCCCTTCTGTTAACAGGAAGACTGGCTCAGAAACACCGAATCAGCAGTATCATGTGCAAACATAAAACAAGGCAATGGTAAACAGTGAGCAATGCACTAAGTCATTTAAGAATAACCTCCTTGGGCAAGCAGTTGTTTAAAACGAGTAATCAGTTCTCCTTAAAAGACTTCAGGGGGATAATATCACATTGACACTCACTAAAATTAAAAAAAAAATCCAAGTAAGTGGGTTTGTGTCATCCCTCGAAGATTTCATTATCCAGAGAACAGTGACCTAACTGAAATTTGGGTTCATTAACTGCTTGCCTTCTGAGATCTTTTTGGTCATATGTCATTATTATGAGAATGCAGACCACACACAAAGTTGGTGCTTCCTCGCACAACCCCAGAAATGCCCAAAGGAGTAACTTCAGCATTGTCACTAGGAACTGAACTCAAAATACTTCACCCAAAATAGATGCCTATTACTACTTGTAGAATGCTTTTTGGGTGGCTGTAAGATTGTGGTTCCCTATAACCTCAAGAAAGTTTCTATTTTAAGAATTGTTATAGTTTGGTTTAAGAGCATTTTTATTTGACTTAAGACAAAATAGACCTATGTGGAATCTACTTGGTCAATATCAGTGATATAAAATGGTCAACTTTTGCTTTGAACACCTTACATGAAGTTACAAGTTACAGTAACTTTCATCTTAGGTTAGTTTCACTTTTAAAGTTATTTCAAATGGTCAGAATATAACCTAAAAGCTATTTTGCAAAGCATTTTTGCCTTTAAGTTTTAAATCTATGTGTCGTCCAGTCTCTTATATACACAAGTTCACAAATGTTGTTTAAAGAGCAATTTTTATGGTTCACAAAAATCTTTTCTGCATTTTAGAGACACATTTAAAAGACAACCTAAAAGCTGGAAGTCATCTTAGACAAAATAATGAACTAACAATAGATCACCTCTCCAAATTGCCAAAAGTATAGCCCCTATAAAAAAAGACTGAAATTACTTTATTAATAAACCTGCTAAGTACTACATTAATACATATTAATATTTTTTTAATAGGGTTTTCTCTCTATCATTAAGTCAAGATTTAAAGGTATGCAGTACTATTCCCTAATTTTTGTTAAATGCTTACTTATTTTAAATGGCATGTTTTTGAATTTCAAAGGTAATGTATGATATTTGTTTTCTTTTCTTTTTTCTTTTTTGAGACAGAGTCTCGCTGTCACCCAGGCTGGAGTGCAGTGGTGCCATCTCGGTTCACCAAAACCTCCACCTCCCAGGTTCAAGCAATTCTTCTGCCTCAGCCTCCTGAGTAGCTGGGACTACAGGCACACACCACCATGCCCAGCTAATTTTTGTATTTTTGGTAGAGACAGGGTTTCACTATGTTGGCCAGGCTGGTCTCGAACTCTGGACCTCAGGTGATCCTCCCACCCTGGCCTCACAAAGTGCTGAGATTACAGGCACGAGCCACGGTGCCTGGCCTATTTTTCTATGAATATTTATACATGGATTATTTCTAAGAAAACAACAAAGAATACCATGAGCATAATATTTTTATAACTGGTTTTTTTAAAGACAGGGTTTGCTCTGTCACCCAGATTAGAGTGTAATAGTGTAATCATGGCTCACTGCAGCCTTGACCTCCTGAACTCAAGCAATCCCCCTGCCTCAGCCTTCTGAGTAGCTGAATTACAGGTTAATGCCACCATGCTCTGCTAACTTTTTAATTTTTGTAGACCCAGGGTCTCACTGTTGCCAAGGCTGGTCTCTAATGCTTGGCCTCAAAATTCCTCCTTTCTTGGCCTCCCAAAGCACTAAGATTATAGACGTGAATCACCACACCAGGATTAGAACCGATTTTCTGATTGAATAATTTATTGTGAACGTTTTTAAGCCATTAACTATTCTACAATATAATATTAATGTCTAGATACTATATGGAAATATGTAAATGTATTTAACTTATCTGTCATTAATGAACATTAGGAGGTTTTCAGTACTTAGCCTTAATAAATAAGGATAATAAATGAGGGCTTGAAATAATGGCATCTCTAGGAAGTATGCAAATTCCAATAACCAGAAAGTATTATCTCAAAAAACACTGAAAACACTCCTTGGGTCTCAATAAGGAATGAATCTACCATTAAGAAAGAATCATGAGATTAGGTTCTAGCTGGCTTTTGTGGCCAGAGCCACAATATAAAGGTGGATCATGTTTGTAATCTCAACACTTTGGGAGGCCGAGGCAGGTAGATCATCTGAGGTCAGAAGTTCAAGACTAGCTTGGCCAACATGGCAGAACCTTGACTCTACTAAAAATACCAAAA
>NW_016804832.1:32066-45497 GCF_001698545.2 Rhinopithecus bieti
ATAAAAAATAAAATAAAATAAGTTAACTGAAAGAGCAGGATACAAAACTGTATGTGATAATGTATAAAAAGAGAGAGAATCGATATAGTCTCCAGATATGGATTATATATTAATGCATATTATCTTATATATTTGTACATGTTTTATGTGTTTGTATACATTTTACACAAATGAATACATATACACACATAAAAACAGTGAAAGACTAGAGGAAAAGACATTAAAATGTTAACTGTGGTTATTTCTGAGTGGTGAAACCAGCCTGAATTTTTTTCAGACATTTTGGCATTTCCCGAAATTTTACCACAACCCTCAAAAAGCAAATTCCTAATATTGCCCAATATCAACATGGAATTTTATCCAAATATACAGAAGAAGTGTTTTAAAATCCTATTTCTCCAAATGCTCTCAATTATGCAACACATCTCCCAAAGTCTGTCTTTTCCCTCTACACTCCAAAATATGCTCAAACCTGACTGCATAGTCAAAACACTTTCAATTCCAAGTCTTAGATAATTAGATAATCAACTTGGAATAACTTATACTTTTTAAAAAAGCAAAAGAAAGTGCATTGGTTTATATAACTAAAAAGTTCAAGGATGGTTTTGACTTCAGGCATAGCCAGCTATCTTGTCAAGTTGAATATTTTTCATGCCCTAGAGGGTATAATTCTTTGAACAATTATTAATTGAGAATTGGGGCATATTAATATTTTATTTTTAACACTTTTCAATTTGATATACCTTTTCCTCACACTTTTAGTTCAATTTACAAATCTTACATTCTATTTATCAATTAAGTCAATTTTAATAATGATTTATAACAGAGGTTTTACAGTTTAATTATGTCTACTCCCTTAAATATTTTAAACTGTGGTTAAAAATGTGGTACACACTCTTTTTTGAAGTACATCAGGATGATTAAAGAAGTCTTCCTATGTACTTCAGAAATTCTCAGAAAGTTATACTAATAAATATAATGAGCTTTGGGATTTCCCACATGTTCTAATATTTTAAAATGCTGTAGAATTTCAACTAAAAACCAAAGTTTAAACAAATTACTCAATTTATTACTCTAATAAGATAAAATCTTCCATAAGCTTTGCAAAAGCTTAAAATGCTTAAATCTGCACAAATTATAGTTTATCACACACACAAAATAGAAGTGCTGTGGTTTAGTTTACTTCATCACTTCAGAACTATGATTTTAATTTTCCTTACAGTTAAAGACACTTAACCCCTAGGAGGCAACTACCTTCTCAGTTGGCTTAGGCTGGGTTTGCTTGAGGATCAGAGGTTTTGACTTGGGTACAAAATATGGAATTGTACACTTCCAGGGTAGCTCTTGTCATAACCCTGGAGGCCATTCAAAACTTATTTTTATGGTAAGTGTATCATGAGATTTGCTATATGTCCACAAATTTCACAGCTATCATTTTCTAACTCTTCTACCTTATCCTAGTGTCACAACATCCTTTGGGTGTTGTTTGACCAGCCAGAAACCTCTGTGGCCAGCCATGCCTTCTGCCTGAGTGTTGCTCATGGCTGCTGGGCTCATACTACCCACTTAGGCTGGCAGGCTGTGCTCAGCTTGTGCTACCAGCCTAGATCTCATACCTGCCAAGGGCGAGCCAGGCACACAGCAGAGAGCTGTGTGTGGGCAAGCAAGCACGGGGTCCAGCCACTGTCCACAGCCAGGCACACTGGCTGCTATGGCAGGGTGGCCAGCTTCAGGCACCAGCACAGGTGCCAAGTCTGTGCAAGGCTGCAGCTGCATCAGATGTACCACATGTGGCTTCCACTGTGGACACCCATGTCTGGATGAGGGGAATGCAGTGGTGCCTAGGAGCTTGGAGACACCAGGAACTTCAGAGCCCCAAAGAGGGAGTCTCAGCCCTGACTCAGGGAACCCCTAGGTGGGGGCTGCCCAAAGGGCCACAGCTCTTCTCTCCTCCTCATCACCTGCAATGTGGTGGTGGAGGGGGGCAGATTGCAGGGTGGGTTCAGCCCTGTTTGTGTTACAGCTCTTTCAGTCCCACCATTCAGCAAGTCCTGAGTTCTTGTCCCCCATCCCGAAAGAATGAGGTACACAACCAACCAGGAGGTGAGCAAGGCAGAGAGGAGCTTCATTGAGCAACAGAACAGCTCTCATGAGACCACCCGTTTGTACCTCCTTTCTGCAGGCAGGTAATCCCGAGGAGTGTTCAGCATTCAGCAGAGAGGAGACCCACAGTGGGTAGCTCCTTTCCACAGGCAGGTTGTCTGGATATCTTTCCGAGTCTGGCTGAGTCCAGGATTTTTATGGGCTCAGAAGGGAGGAAGTAGGTGCTGATTGGTCCTTGGGTGGCCATGGTTGGGCCTGGAAAAAGCACCAGAATTTCTCACTCCAGGTCAAGTATTCCACACAGAACCGGCATCCTGGTCCACAGGCTTTCGGCCATCCCTGGCTTGAAGGTGGGGTTTCACCAGGGACCTGCCCTTTTCGACTTAGGAAACTGTCTGCCTCCCACCATCAACATGCTGTCCATGGCACCCAGATTGCTCATGCCAAGGAGCACCTGCAGGCCCACAACGAGCCGCCCTCAAGCCCCACCCGTCCTCTCTCCCTGTGCTCCTCATTGCCAAAGGTTCAGAGTGGGCCAAGGTGGCAAGGAGCACTGGCGTGTCAGCACCGCCCCCAGTGCAGGCACACCAGCGCTGGGTTGGGACAGCATCCAGGCTGTCCAGGCTGTAAACTTTAGTTACGGTTTATATGGTCATTCTAATGATAACCATAGAGTAAATTAAAAGTCCAAGGGAGGTCTGTCTTCAGACACAGCTTGGCCAAGTACAACAAAGGCTGTCTCTTTCCATCTCTTAGTTCTGGTTTGTTTCTCTAACTCCTTTATATTTCCTCTCTTTCCCTCTCTGCTAGGTTTATTCTAAAGCAATCTCTTCAGACGTGGTTTAAAAAAAAAAAAAAAAAAAAAAAGGTGGACAACCCAGTAGCACTAGGCTAGAGTAAATTATTTGGAGTTAGATTCTAAATTAGAATCTCATACCCATCACTAAGTAGCTGAGATTTGAGGCAAGATATTTAATCTGTCAATGTCTTAGATTTCTCATCCATAAATGAGAATAATAAGAGTTCTTCCAACATATAATTTTTGAGAGAATTAACAATGTATAGTCTTTGGCAATGTGGCTGACACATATTTCCACAAAGGGAGGAATGTGAGGGAGTTAGGAAAATATATCCAACACAGGACCAAGAGTCTTGTCCACTCCTCCCTTTACCTTCTAGATTGTCCCTTTGTTTTACCAGTTTCTTTCTTCTCCTTCTCACAGAAATCCCCAAACCACTTTGATTTCCTCTTTTTTTCACTATGTTTATTCTTAGCCAATCAAGAATATGCTGACTTTTACATTCAGAAAATATAAACACTATAATTTTTAAGGAACACAAATATCATTCTTAGAATAAATCTCTAAAATTCTTTCCAAAATCATAAATTGGATCCAAGAAAAGATTTAAAATAGCAAAATTTTGAATATCATATCCTAATTTAATTTACATTTAGTTGGCTTTCTTTAAAACCATGAGCTTTGCTGGCATAGATGTTTCTGGGGTAATGTTAGCCTTGTATCATATAAAAATCACTATTTTTTAGTTACTATAGTATATTATCTCTCTCTCTTCCCAGCAGACTCTAAGGAAGTCTACACTGATGTTAGGTACCATGATTTTATTCATTTTGTATTTCCTCCAAGACTTTGCACAAGACCTGTCACATACTAACATGTGCCTACCACTAATTTAAAAATGCAATAAAATACAGGTAATGTGGTTAACAAATTTTTAAAAACCTAGAACCAAGAGGACCACTCATTTGATTAACTACAATAAAATACAAAGAGGTCCTAGAATGTCATGGAATGATGAGAAAATCTTGTAAGATGAAATGTTGTTAAATAATGTTCTGTCATTTAGAAAATATTAAGTAAGTATGGAGAAGTACGTAGTTAGAAATCAAAATTAAAACCAGATCTGTAAATAAGAAAAACTTTTATTCATGAGAGAAAGAATACCCTAATAAATCTTTGGAGATTGGTCAAGACAATTTATTATAGGTTTCTTCATGTTGAGAACATTCTTTCAATCTCTTCCTGCCTGGTTCCCACTCTACTCCTTCCAAACTCAGTCTAAGTTTAAAATCACTTGTCTTAAATTCAGCATCATTTTCTAAGCAGTTTTCTATCTGAGGCCAGTTTTTCCATTAAAGATAAGATTAGTTAAGTAATAATATACTTGCATAGCATTTCATGGATTACATAATTGTTTTACAAGTGCCACTTTATTTGCTCTTCACGGTAACCCTTTGGAGTATTTAATAGCGACAACATAATACTCATTTTAGATGAAAATTTTAAATTCAGAGAGAATGGGTTTGCCTTAGAGTATAGCAAAAGACACAGCCAAGATTAAAGCCAAAAGTGTTAAAAATGAAGTTGATATTAGACTGCTAATGTGGTGTTTCTTAATAAGAGGGGAGTGAAAACGTATGCTCTCCTGTGGAAATATGGGTAGAATTCATTGACCAAAGCACAGAGAAAAGCTTCCCAGAAAAATATACTTTTACTAGCACCAAAAATGACACTAAGTAAATTATTTACCTTTCAAATGCCCTCATTTGCTTTCTTGTCAGGCCGTAAAACTTAACTATGGTATAACTAATAAAAAATCAGTGGTAATATACTATATATCAGCCAATAAAGAAGGTAATAAAATATTAATGATGCAAAAAATGCTTTCTTGAATATTCATATTTTCCATATGGAGAGGTTTTTTTATATAATATCTACATGTGATACTACTTGAAAACAAATCTAGCCCTATAAATAACTCCATTAAACTAAAATGATATATCGCTATAGTAGTAGTGATCGGTCAACACATAAATAGCTACAGTTGAATTTGAGAGAATTCCAGCATATAATTTGAGGACATGGTTTGGCTCAGATTGCTGGGTTGTCCTACCACAGACGTGACCAGACCATAGGAACTAAGAAACACATTTATCAAAAGTGAAATGTTCAATGACTCCTTTTACTATGTACTGAATACACTATGTACCTATCATGATTTTGAGGTTATGACTGAATGTTCAGTCTCCTGGTTTTGAACATAAACAAAGTTCTTCATTTATATGCCAGATGATATTTTTCAGGTGATATGTGAGATTTCCTTGAGGCAAGTAAATTGAGAATATATAGAAACCCATG
Source organism: Rhinopithecus bieti (assembly GCF_001698545.2). Classification (NCBI taxonomy): domain Eukaryota; kingdom Metazoa; phylum Chordata; class Mammalia; order Primates; family Cercopithecidae; genus Rhinopithecus; species Rhinopithecus bieti. The sequence continues at coordinate 37,328 of NW_016804832.1, forward strand.
TAAATACCAGACAATTAGTGATACCAAATCCACCTGTTTTTTCAGAAAGTCATTTTTGTAGAAACTCAAGAGAAGTTACAAAGTTGTTAAATAACACACAAGAGGTATACGGGTTGTAGCTGAAGTAATCATTACTTGTATTTACTGTAGTTTTTTTTTTTTCTCTGTGATTCAAAATACCAAGTCCAATCTGGGTAAGTGGGTCTGACTCATTTCTTTCCTTAATATTAGGTTCCATGTGTGAAAGAAATGCTTTTGTAACATCAAAATATATTTAATGATCATTCACTATACCTTTCCTCGTATCATTTGGTATGTCTGGAAATTTATATTTGTGTGATCATTCAATTAAGTCTTATACATTTCCCTTTTTCCAGACTTTTTGCATATGATTACATACCAGAACATAGCAAAGGTGTTAAATAGGTGGGTAGTCAGAATGACAGTGGACGTGGCTTAAGGTAGGTCTCTGTGCACTGAATGCAATCATAGTACACTGAAGATGGCCCGCTTGTACTTGGTAAAAGTGGTGACTGAACCCACAAAGGCAAAAAAAGAAAAAAAAAGTCATATATGTGCAATGTCACTGCACATTAGCACTGCTGGAAGTACTTATTCAACTTTCTTTTTTATTTGCCATATTTTTTAATATTTTACACTGACAAATAACGTCTATTTCTGAATTTCTATAATTGCCTGCGGGAAAGGTGAGGTTGAGGATACTGGAAACTGCAGCAGTGCTCATGGAGCAAAAGTAATTTGGGACTTCATGGGAGTAAAGAAATGAATGGGTCAACAGAGTCCTGTGGCTAGAGGAAGAACAGGGTGGAGTTTTGTGAAAAACTGAAGCACTGTGTGAGGAATAAAAGGAATCCCAGTACAAACTGTACCTAAAACGGACTGAAGTGGCCTCTGGTCTGCACTCATCTCTCATAAAATGTACAGTGAACTGGAGGAAATCTTCTAGCTTCTATATACTTCAGTCTCAAAATCAGCTGCAGAGGACATGTTGTATTCCTTATAAAGAGACACAGCTTGTCATTGTAACCCACGTGGTTTCTTCACAATTTTGAAAACCTTGGTGCTGTAGACAATGAGTCCTCCTCCTATAGTTCTCAATTCATGAACCATATGTTTTACAATAACACATTCATACACAAAAGTTTGCAAGGGTAGTTGCTTGTGCTTGGATCCACATTTTCCCAACCCTGTGCCTTTATTTTCTTTCCTTGTCTTTTACCACTGCAAGGAACCTCCAGCTGCCTCAAACTCACAGTGGGCTCAGAAATCCAAACTTGCACAGGTCCCACACAGATATTCCTATGTCCAGGCTCACAACATTTTCTTTACCCTCATATGTTTTATTTCTTTCTATTTTCTGCATGTTCTATTTCTTCAGTAATACGTATTATAGTTTTATTTCCTTCTTTTTTCTGTTTTCCATTTCTTCAGTAATGCATGAATTATATTTAGTAGGAAAAATCAAAGTAAAAATACATAATAATAAGTGTCTGTTTAATGTGAAAGTATCTGACTAGGTTCAGAGCCTTTACCACCCATCTCCTTGCCAGGGATTCTCTGTAACTGTGCCTTGAAAGGCCTCTTTCTCTTGCATGCCATGGCTGACATTTCACCTCCATCATTTTTTCTCATCCACCGCAAGTCTTTCAAGCTAACCATGGCCTGGCAAGGCAAATGTGCCTGACAAAACACTAACTTAAAATGCCTCGATCCTATGCCCCGCCTCAATAAGCACTACGAGGTACAATCTCTCTCAATTCCAAACTCAGCATGTTTCTACGTAAGTTAACAATCAAAACGATTTTTTAAATGTAGGATTTACAGTAGGTGAAACAAAGATCTAGGATAGAGTCTAAAATCTCTATTGAATACTTTTTTAAAGGTACTGTGTGATCTGAACTGATATAATCTTTTCATTATTTTATTCTAACACCTGGAACTTTTCTGAAAATTTTCAAAATACATTACATTTTAATAATTAACAATTGCATGGGTTAGTCATTGTCAAGCTCATATAAAGAAGAACATTAAAGGGCAACAAAAATTTACTGTAGAATTTAACTATTTTCTTACACATTTTGGAAGTTTAAATTTAAAAAGCGTGAACCATGGCCACATAATTCCATTTTCAGTTTTCATAAGGAAACCCTACAGATGATATTACATCCATTAAAAAGAAAGTATGACATCAGTTATTTACAGTGTTATCACCTCATCCAGCTTGTGAATTATTTGAAATATAAAATATATATGCCATGTGAGACTACTGCTGATAGATTGCTGATGATTTCAATAATATTATGAATTTGAATAAGTTTGCTGTGTCTATAAAAATATGAAAGAAAATTATATACTCTCTAAGAAAAAGTAGCCACATTTAAGGCAAACTTCTGTAGATATTTTCTTCCCCTACTCCTACTTAATTTATATTTTAGAGGTTTATGAACAGAGTTGAGTATAAAGTCAGGTGCTTAGTATTGTCTGATGCTAACCAACAACCCAAATAATCTTTTTAACCTTCAAGTGCCAAATTCTTGAAATCACGGCTAAAGCAAAGGTAACTCATGTAGACAGAGTCCTGGAAATGCTAAGTATGGCAAGATGGAAGACCCGAAGGGACACAGCAACTCATAGCAAGATACTCATCAAAGGGTGAAGCATCTGCCAAACTACAATCATCACTACATGAAGTCCCTGCATGTGTCACTCCATGAGATACTTGCTAAGAATTCAAAACAGAGATGACATCATCAAAATTTCACATCATCTAAGGACCATCCCAAAATCTCTTGAGGGCTGAAATAGAAAATTTCCCTAACTTAATTATTTCACCTTAACCGAAATTACCACTGGGAAAATGTGTGACATTAGTAGAACTGTGTTTACTGGTGCTGACTCCTATTGATCTGTATGACTGGAAAACACATCTAGAAAATTTTTGAGTAATAAAAGGGGCAGAAAAGCACTTTATACTATAGTATCACATGACAAGAACTAAAATGAGATTTTTTAAATGCAAAATTATTTTCTGCAAGTTTCTTAACTAACCAGGGCTCTGCATCCCTCTTACAAAATACACAACAGCATATTTTTACACCAGAACCCCTGGAAAAGCTGGGGCCTATCAGGAGTTGCATATTGAAACAATTTGTTAATCAATGTTTAGTTACAGATTTCATATTTTTACCCAGAAAAGCTTAACAGTATTTTCATGTTACAGAACCTGTTGCGTATAATTTACAGTCCGGCAGATATTATATTCTACCTTTTAATGAAAGATAATTTATCAGATGCTTCTAAAGTATATTATTTACTAGATTTTACTGCCTTTCATATTTAATACAACCCAGTCACCTAAGACAGAAATTTGGATGTCATCCCATTTTCTTGCCTTTCTCTCATTATCTATTTTTCATAGATCATGAAGTCTTGCCTGTTTCCCTCCTTAGGATTTCTAAGATCCCTCCTGTCTTCATCCTCACCACCCAGCATGAAATCAGTTTGTCCCTTGAACCATTGAATGGGCTCCTAAGCCTTCATCCTGCCTCTAATATTTCCCCCATTCCTTCCATTGTCTATATTGTCCCCCAGTAGAATAGTTCTAGTACTAAAATGTGATTATCTTATCCCTTCATGGTACATTTGATTTATGATATGGTTATGCCTGACTCTCAGCTTTCATTCCTGTCTCCCTACTCTGTATGCACTACACCCATGATCTACTGAAATTTCTATCATACATCAAATGTACCCTGTTTGCTCATACTTTGCTATTCTCTGTAATGTCCTTCTCTCCATTGTTCATCTTTGCGTTCCAACTCTTGCTTATTTTTCAAAACTCTACTCAGAGAGCTCTTCCCTATAAAACCTTTCATGTCCTCTTGTTTTTCTGAATTCATTTTATTTCCTCTGTTCCCCCAAACCCCTAAACATCTTTAACCATAGCACTTAAAACACTCTTCACTAAGAACTAAGAGAAGGCAGGATCTTATTCACCTGGCTGCGTTCCCATAGCCCATAACATATGACAAAGTAGATATTTAACAAATATTTGCAACACTAAACTGAATAAATCCAGTTGAATATTTTATCAAGGTGGTTCTTAAGTAACACCAACTAAGCGAAACAAACAGAAAGCGATAGAAACTGAGAAAAATAATAATCGACTAAAACTGCAAGCAACTGAAATTTCATCTTCAAATTATTTTTAAACCCACGAGCTAATTAATCTAAATTATATTCAATACCCACCTAGATAGTATGTCCATACAATACATTTATAGTAAATAAAGTCCTTTTAATGTAAATATGTCTAATGTGTTGACTGGCCTTCTGAAATTACCATTGTTTCTAGTATCATATGACCTGAATCCTATACCCAAATTCATGCAGGGTCAACAACGTGCCTAAAAGCTCAGCCTATTTTTGTCAGTCTGTGATAGCTGTGGGATGAAGAGTCCAAAAAGCCCTCAAACTCAGCTCCAGATTTCAAGCCCAGGTGCATTATTCCACAGGAAAGCTGTGGTCTAGTTCTTAGCTCCAGCTAATCCTTTTACCAAAGGTTTCCTGAGGTCTTTAGAACTATCCATTCATCCACTAAGTGCCTTCTGACCACTCCTTTAAAATACTGCCAAAAGGAATGCTTTCCAGTACTGCTCCATGATAAATGTTAAGTGGGAGAAGAGCAGACATCTTTCTGCCTGATTAGTTTGTGGCTCAGAATTCTGGATGTCTTTTTAGTAATTTTTTCTTATATGCTGGATACAAAAAAACATAGTTGGATACATGACAAAGTTTTAAACTTTTACAAATCTTAATTTTTCTCCTTCTCAATATCCTGATTCCCATCTTCACATAGAACTCAAATCTGCTAGGATCCTCCTTTCCTTATTTGTTTTAGAGTACAAAACTCACCAAACATACCCTCCCATTTATGTACCCTATGGTGCTAAAAGACTCTAGGAGCTACTTTGCAATTATACTTTGCAACCTGAATAGCTCCGAAATATTCAATTTTGTGTAATTCAAATTTTAAGGAATTTTTAAATAATACCTGTAAGCATTTTTTTCTTTAATTTAATAAAGAAATATTGGTGGGCCAGGTGCAATGGCTCACGGCTGTAATCTCAGCCCTTGGGGAGGCTGCGGAGGCTGAGGCAGGTGGATCATTTGACATCAGAAGTTGAGACCTGCTTAACCAACATAGTGAAACCCCATCTCTACTAAAAATACAAAAATTAGCTAGGCATGGTGGTGCATGCCTGTAGTCCCAGCTCCTCAAGAGGCTAAGGCAAGAGAATCACTTGAAACTAAAAGGTGGAATTTGCAGTGAGCCAAGATCATGCCACTGTACTCCAGTCTGGGGGTGACAGAGGGAGACTCTGTCAAAAAAAAAAAGAAGAAAGAAATGTTAAATATTGATTATTCAGTTGTTCCCTCTGATGTTCATTAATCCTTCGAAAATGTAATAATTCTTCCCAGAAAAAAGTGTATATATATATGTGGGTGTGTGTGTGTTTATATATATATACACACACTAAGTACATATATATACTATATATATATACACACACACAAATCTATTCACAAAAATTCTCACGTATAATTTCAAGTGCTCTGAGGATCTTCTGGAGCTTGACCACACAGTGGACCTTTTTTTCAAAGTTTTGATATCCTTGATTCACTTAATGGGTTTTGGTTCTCAGGCAGAAAAATCCATAACAATTTAGAAAAATTAAAATAACACCTAATTTTAATTTTTTAATAACTATTTCATTTAGTTGGAAAAAAACAAAGCATATGGTCTCTATGAGATAGTGTTGCATAATTGGATACACATCGACTCAGAAAGCAGAACAATGTATTTCGAAAATCCATTAGCTGATAAATGGATGACTATTTCTTATTTAAACGCTGGAAGGTTGACTAAGATAGTCTGGGATTGACACAGATCTGTTATCTACTTTCTGATTATACTGGATTCTGGAAAATTACTTCATATTCCGTAAGAATATTTGAATAGGGTTTTAAATTATGACCAGTAATATAACTTTGTTTTTAGATGAGTGAGGAAATGTATCAATCCCTGAGCATGTGCCTTTGACAGACGCTGGAATTCCACCAAATATGCCCAGCAATTATTCTCCAACATTTCCCAGCTTTGCTGCAATAAGGGTAGCATGTGACTTATTCTGGCCAATGAAATGAGAGTGACATTGAAGCACTATCACTTCCAAGCACAAGCACTTTAACTGAGGCAGCAAAAAGCCTGTTTGTGAGTATCCAGTCTCTTTTCTTCTCTGCTCTAGTGACTGGGAGGTCATGCTTCAGATGAGGCAACAATAAGATGCTTGAACTTCTGTCAGTTTTGATTCTCTTGTGGAACCCAGGAATTTGCATTCAAGTCCAATCTAGTTTAGAAATCTTGATAGCCTCTGCTTCTACAAAATACCAAAAAATCATGTCTTGTGACTGCCCATTGGATATCTTTTTATTAGCTTTAATGTCACTCTAAAATATTTTATTTTTTTCTCATTTCCAAACATTTTTGTACCTCTTTGCCTTCAACATCAGGCATAGTTAAGTGTCAAAGGCAGAATCATCTTGTATTGCAACAGTGTCTTTGCATTGTATGCTAAAAAATACATATGCTTAGTGGTCAGATTCTGATTAAATTCTCAATTTTCATATTTTTTTACACCACTGAATCAGAATCCAGAAGCAAATTGTCATTGTCATCAGTGGCTAATCAATGTATGGATTGGTGTTTAGGTTATATAAAACAAATGCTGTGACTATCAGCCCACCAAAAATATTTGCTTATCTTCAAATATGCTAGATTTGAGACTGGAAAGTGGTTGTCCAACCAGATCCCGCATTTCCCAGGCTACTTGGAATTAAGTATGGCCATATCATTGAGTTCCAACCAGTGGACTTTGAATGGAAGTAATGAGTGCCACTTGCAGATCTAACTCATTCTTCAATATTGTGTTCTTTTTTTGTGCTTTTCCTTTATTTGTAGGCTAGAATGAAAAGGATCACCCAGAGTAATCTTAGAAGCTGCATTTTAAAGAGGGAAGAGACTATACACCTGAAGAACTGTATAAAGCAGGGATGCCCCAATATTTTCACCCACTGAGTACTGCTAGAACAAGAAAATTCTATTATAAGGTAAGATTATTAAGTATTATTCAGATTTGGGTTTATTTGTTATAGAAGTTAACTTATTTTGCTAGTATGGAAAATTTATTTTATTCAAAAGAAAATTGCATTCCTTTCTGGAAATATATATGGTGTCAAATGGATATTATTATCTTACACCTTTTAAAGTGTACTAAATAACATAATATATATTTTAAACTAATTTTTTCTTCTATACAATGAGCTTTGAGTGATTAATAAAACAAAAATATGGGATGTATTAATACTACTTTATCATGTAAGCACGAATATACCCGCAGAAGCGATTCATACTTAGGGTATAGTCAGTCTTATAGACTTCATATTCACAGTAGTTTTCACTGGAGTTCTGTCATTAGTCTTTGTTCAAATAATTTTCTAAATTGTAGCTTTTCGAGTACTATTTCCATGATGATTATTATAAAGGTTTAATTATTTAGTGGTAAGTGCTATTTGAGGCACTAGAAACACTAGCAGATGAGCAGGACATAGTTTCTAATCCAGACTTGCTTACAGTCTAGCCCAGACAGTTCTTAAATGTCTTTCCACACACACTTGTTCTTGGAAATGTTAATTTTATGTGAACAAAATCCTACTGGTCAAATAAACTTAGGATGCTATTAAGAGCATAAGCTCTGAAGTTAGACTAAAAACCCTCTCCTATCTAACTTCATGACTGGAAAAGCAATTTAACTATTCTTCCATTTCCTTATTTGTAAAATGGAAATATTTTTACCCATTGATTTATGGGTAAAATGAAACAATGAATTTAAAGTACTTAGCACAGCACTTGATATATATAAATGGCTCAATAAAAGTACTTATTATTGTTGTTCCCCTTTAATCTCCATATTGGTGAATCACAGTATACAATAGCATAGTATAATAGCATATCTAAGAAATCCTGCAGTACACTAAGCCCTGTAAAAATCCTACAATAAACTAAACCAAACTGTGAAAGAATAAACAT
>NW_016804832.1:45854-81981 GCF_001698545.2 Rhinopithecus bieti
TATATATATCTCCACAGATATATATATCAAAGGACGACTTTATTGTTTTTATCATTACACTTACTAAAATTCAACAGAATAATTTTCCACGAGCAAAAGTTTGGGATGCACTAGTCAATTCATATACGAGAAAGGCACCAGCCCAACGCAAAAACAACCATTTTGGAAAAAGAACGACTTCCAAGTTAACCACCTTGAAATATTCCCCCTCCCTCAAGACCGTTAAATTAGCTGGACATTTAGTAATAGCTAAGCTGGAAAGCTGCATCATGCTCACTTCTGCTTCATCAAAGACCTGTTCCTTCATTCAAATATTAAATGTATCTTTGCAAATAACCTCAGGCTGAATCCAACATGAGCTTTCCATGTTTGCTCAGACTTGACATTCTAGACAGTTTTCACCTAATCAGCTCACTACCTCCTCCCTGGTGAGAGCTCCTAGAATGCTTCACTACTCAAGGCCCTGTGCGGTATATTTCATGACATGTATAAGTAGTTTACCTTTTAATTTTCTCTTGCAAATTTCCTGGACAAATTTGCAAGAAAAATAATTTTATTAAATAAAGTAGTGTATTTAAGTCTAGGAGAGTATCTAACTTAGAGTAGACACTCAATAAGTGATCCCTTTTCTATTTTGGGCTCCCTTCATGTATCCTATTAATAATTGCTGTAAGGTGATTTCATGATTATAGGAAGTCAATATAAAATAGGTATGGATGATTAACAATTTAAGAGTTCCTGGTTAACTCCTTTATGCAACAATATATTTTATTATTCAGTTTGGTTAAATGATTGGAATATATTTAATTCATTTTCACTTTATTGAAATTATGCTTGACACTGTCATTATTACAAATGTCAGTTATAGTTAAACACTTGCAGAAACTAATTAAAACACAGAACTTTGCTACTGAACTAATAAGTCTAAATCGCTTTATTGTGACTCTGTTATTATTCATTTCATTGAGGTTGTTGTTGTTTTTGTTGTTGCTTGGTTTGGTAAGACAATTAGTCCTGACTTTGGGGTTGATTTGCATTTTCTTATACTGCTTCCCACATCTATCATCACTGCCTTAGGTATGCCTGGCTATGTATGCCAGCTGTCTCAATTGCTAATAGTGTTTCTAATTTTTGGTTATTTTGTAAAATAAATAACCGGGTTGTTAAACTTGAGGTTTACACGTACATAAATGAGACATAAGTGTGGGCCTGAAATACTACGTCTACAAAGTATGTGAATTTTGGGCATATAGGGTTTGGACCATCTTAATATAGCTACCAAAGTCTCTTTTGCTAATGTTTAAAATCTTGGTGGAATTCCAAAACGTGATGTTGCTATAGACTTGATTTGTAGATAGGAGCTATTTACAGTACTATTAATGGAACAGAAACACTAGAATTCAGAGTGATGTAAAATTAGAGTAATTAAAGTGGGAGGTATAAGGTTATTTTTGGCGTAACTTGTCTTGCTGTTTTACAGCAAAAAAAACAAACTGTGGGTACTAACCAGATGTGTTTTGTTCCATAAATATGAAGATTTCCTTCAAGGCATGAAGTATCACTATCATTTATAAATCATTTCCTATTTATTAAATATAAACAACGAAAATATGCCTTGAAAGTTTCCAAAAATGTTTCTTATTTTAGTACTTTTTCAGAGGAAGTTTTATCAGCAAACAAAAGCAGTTTTACTCCTTGCTGTGGATACAGTAATTTCCTTTGAATGTAAAATGTTTTAATTTGAAGCAGTAGGATATAAAAACATAAAATATAGTTATCTTGTAACCTATTTCAAAATGTCTTAATGTTTATTATAACTATTTTGATTTGTACTACATAAAATTTGTAGTGGAATCAAGTTATTGAAAAATGTCCTTAAAAGCATATTCTCATATTCTAGCAAAGTAAAATAGGGTCAATGATTACTAAGATATTTAATTTGAACTCTACTTGACTATAATTTGTCATATTCCAAAGTACCAATTTACAAAAGAATTTAATTAGAAGGTAAATTGTGAGACAATATCTCACCTTACTTAAGAGTTTTTATTATCAACTTAGACTCCTTACTATATACCTTTAGCCAGACATTTCTACAACATATTTTAATGACATACAGAAAACACAATTAACTATCTTGGAAACATAATGTGGATAATTAGAATAGCAGATTATCTTAAAGATGACTAGTTTTGCTGCTTAGAACTTTGGGGGATTATGTGGCAAATTTCCCATCTGACTATACCTTGAGAAGGAAAAACTTTTTGGTATTTTTTTTTCTCAATATATATGAGACAGTCCAGAAGCAGTTATTCAAATTCAGTAAAATCCATAATTCACATGTGTATAATCAAGATTTTACTAATTAATTTATTGTGGTCCTTAAATATAAGTGTTTTGGTGAAGAGCAACAGTTCTAAAACAAATTTTCTGAATCAAACAGTGGCTTTTCCATTTCAGCCATTTATTTCACAAATAATTATAAAGAGTTTTTTACATGCCAGGCATCATGCTGAGTTTGAAGATATGTGTACATAGTCCATACACTCATGAATCATCTATCAGTCAAATGGATGCTCAAACAAGCAGAGATGCATAATACCATGAAAGCATATGGTATCTGAGGAGGCCCTGCCCCACGTGAGGGGGTGGCAGCAGGCTTCTCAAGAAGATAAGATCTGAGAGGAGTTAAGGTTTACTTGTTTACTTTGTGGCTTTGGGAAAGTTACTTATATTGAATAAGCCTCAGGGTTTTTTTAATCTAAAAAGTAATAGCACCTGTCTCATAAGTTACTGCAAGAATTAAATTATATTGTGCTTATATATCACTTAATATAGCAACTGATATATAGTAAATGACACGATTAGGAAGGCTGTTCCTCAAACTCTTTGCTAGTAATCATATTTTATTAATAATCAATATCTTAAATTACCATAAATTATAAGACACCATCTAGAGACCTCACTGATTCATACATATTGGCCCATCTCAGACAACTTGTNTGATTACTAAGATATTTAATTTGAACTCTACTTGACTATAATTTGTCATATTCCAAAGTACCAATTTACAAAAGAATTTAATTAGAAGGTAAATTGTGAGACAATATCTCACCTTACTTAAGAGTTTTTATTATCAACTTAGACTCCTTACTATATACCTTTAGCCAGACATTTCTACAACATATTTTAATGACATACAGAAAACACAATTAACTATCTTGGAAACATAATGTGGATAATTAGAATAGCAGATTATCTTAAAGATGACTAGTTTTGCTGCTTAGAACTTTGGGGATTATGTGGCAAATTTCCCATCTGACTATACCTTGAGAAGGAAAACTTTTGGTATTTTTTTTTCTCAATATATATGAGACAGTCCAGAAGCAGTTATTCAAATTCAGTAAAATCCATAATTCACATGTGTATAATCAAGATTTTACTAATTAATTTATTGTGGTCCTTAAATATAAGTGTTTTGGTGAAGAGCAACAGTTCTAAAACAAATTTTCTGAATCAAACAGTGGCTTTTCCATTTCAGCCATTTATTTCACAAATAATTATAAAGAGTTTTTTACATGCCAGGCATCATGCTGAGTTTGAAGATATGTGTACATAGTCCATACACTCATGAATCATCTATCAGTCAAATGGATGCTCAAACAAGCAGAGATGCATAATACCATGAAAGCATATGGTATCTGAGGAGGCCCTGCCCCACGTGAGGGGTGGCAGCAGGCTTCTCAAGAAGATAAGATCTGAGAGGAGTTAAGGTTTACTTGTTTACTTTGTGGCTTTGGGAAAGTTACTTATATTGAATAAGCCTCAGGGTTTTTTTAATCTAAAAGTAATAGCACCTGTCTCATAAGTTACTGCAAGAATTAAATTATATTGTGCTTATATATCACTTAATATAGCAACTGATATATAGTAAATGACACGATTAGGAAGGCTGTTCCTCAAACTCTTTGCTAGTAATCATATTTTATTAATAATCAATATCTTAAATTACCATAAATTATAAGACACCATCTAGAGACCTCACTGATTCATACATATTGGCCCATCTCAGACAACTTGTTAAAAAAATACGTTTTCTAAAAGAAGTCATAAATTTTCATGTACTTCAAAGTATGACCAAATTGACTAATCACTTGGGACAAAATAATGTTGTTGTTGTTGTTTTTCAAAAAAAAAAGGGAGCCTGCAATTTCCTTACAAACTTGGATTCAACTAATAAAGTCACTTTCTTGAAAAAAAAATTAGAGACAATCTACGCATAGAGAAATCACCTTAGGATTCCCTGTTATGGAGTAGTTAAGGGAAATTATTGTCCTCCTCACTATTCTAAGTTCATTTGTCTATGTGACTCCAGGTGTGAAAAAGAAAGTTGTGTATACAAGTCCCTAAGATACAAATGAGAATAAGAATATGACAGAGATCTATTTATGTAATGATAAATTCAGTCCATGATGCATAATCAATGGCACATTTCCACAAATGTGAAAGAAAGGGCCCTGTAGCAACAAAGACAAATCACTAATGTGTTTCACATCAGCTGTCTAAAACATGTAAATCTGGGCGCAGTGGCTCACGCCTGTAATCTCAGCACTTTGGGAAGCCGAGGCGGGTGGATCATCTGAGGTCAAAAGTTCGAGACCAGCTTGGCCAATATGGTGAAACTGCCCCCCCCCGTCTCTACTAAAAAAGTACAAAAATTAGTTGGGCGTGGTAGCACATGCCTGTAATCCCAGCTACTTAGGAGGCTGAGGCAGGAGAAACGCTTGAACCTGGGAGGCGGAAATTATGTGAGCCAAGATTGCACCATTGCACTCCAGCCTGGGCAACAAGAGTGAAACTCCATCTAAAAAAAAGGAAAAGAAAATCCTTTCTCTCACAGTTCAGTGAAATATTTCAAGGTATATGTAATCTTCTGAGTAACTGATGATAATTTGAGGGAAAGTATTGTGCTAAAAGACATCAGAATTATAATTCAGTCCTTAATTATCAGTTTCAGAAATTTCAGTTACACTTAACACATCTCAACATGCATCCAGTGTGTTTAAATTTTCAAATCTACTAATTTCCTTGGAGAAAATGGCTTCATTAAAAAAAAAAAGTTGGATTATACAGCAGACATATCAAACTTACAGTCTTCATTTTAAAATTCATAAGTAATATTATTTTCAATCAGAATAATAAGGTTATTAGTTTTTGTGTTGTGGATTTGCTAAAGTGTTGCTCTAGAATAAATCCTGGCTTAAATTGGCAGCATGCAAAACAAATGAAGTACAAATGACTGAATATAATGTGCAGTGATAGTTCATTATTTTATGTACCACAATAAACATTTATCAAACACTACTTCAAGGGCCAATACAAAGGTAAAGGCTAGGAACATATAAACAAATGCCGTCTATAAACCTGAGAAAGTCATGTAAGCACCACATTATATTATCAAGTCTCATTATTTGTGGTAGTTCTCTTCTATAAAATTGTTGAGAACACTGGATTAGCAAACACAATTTATTGTTGCTAGGGGAAAAAAGGGTTAGATTCTTGTGAGTCTTTGATCACATTATCAAATAATATTTTGTGTTTTTGTTTAAAGATACTTTAATATATATTGTTGATTCAGTAACGTTGAACTCACAGCCAATACCACTATAACTTCCATCTAAATGAAAGTATTTAACATACATATTTTCTCCATTAGGTGCATCACATCCTTCTTGCCCTTAGAAACATTAGACAGCACTTCAGCGCTACACGTGGGGCCCATTATTGGGAGTGAAATCTCCCAACAAAAGCACAAACATGCAAAACAAAATTTGGTACTAAAGAGATCACAAAAAAGACACTTTTTATAAACCTAATGAGATCTGAAACAAGGCAGAGGGTCACCCTGTTAGACCTTAGCTAGTAACATGCATGCCAGATGACTCTATTTTTACTACTCTGTACATATCTGAGAATGACCACAAAATGCCAGGAGTACTAAGTGACATAACAAATTTTAGCAAGCAGGCAAATTTGCAAATACGAATCCATAAATAATTAGGATTGACTATAATTGCACATATTAACAGTGGTGTGCAATTGTATACATCTAGTAATTGCATATGCAAAGTGTTACATAACAATCACTAGTCCTCTCAGCTAACAAAATAGCCCAAGATCTTTTCTGCTTTAGGGTCTTCAAAAACACAATTTGCTGTTCTTTCTTTCTATAAGGTAGTTCTCCAAACTCTTTGCATAGTTGCCTCTTCCTCATCTTCTATATTTCCACTAATGTGTATCTCTTCAGAGTATAGTTCTCCGACAGCCCTATAACATAATCCTATTATCTGTATCCTTTGGTTTTATCTCCCGTATCATATTTATTGTATCAGAGGATCCCCATCTACACTGCATATTTCTGTAGCTTCAGAAGCAGAGGGAGCTTAGATCATGCACAGGGTAAAGTAAGACAATACATAAAATATGTTTCAATACATAATAAAAACTTACTGACTAAAACTTTGTAGATGTATTACAAAAAGTTGTTAAAATCATTCTATCTACTGTAAATACCTACAAAATATTTTAAATGGTAAAAAAGTGACTTTATAAAACAGGAATTTGTAAATTTGGCAAATTGATTAACCTAATAAATGTTCAGAGAATCCCCCAAATTTGGAAATCCATGAAACTAAAAAAATGACTGTAAAAGAGATTTAAAAGAAAATAACATAGCTAAAAAGTTTACATTTAAAATACCCTGGTTATAGTTTTTTAAATACTAGTGTATTAGTTCATTTTCATACTACTATGAAAACATACTCAAGACTGAGTAATTTATAAAGAAAAAGAAGTTTAATGAACTCACAGTTCTACATGGCTGAGGAGGCCTCACAATCATGGCAGAAGGCAAAGGAGGAGCAAAAGCACGTCTTACATGGTGGTAGGCAAGAGAGCATTTGCAGGGGAATTGCCATTTACAAAAACCATCAGATCTCATGAGACTTATTCACTATCACAAGAACAGCAAAGGAAAAACCCAACCCTATGATGCAATTACCTCCCACCTGGTCCCTTCCATGACACATGGGGATTAGGGGAGTTACAATTCAATATGAGATTTGGGTGGAGACACAACCAAACCACATCATTCCACCCCGGTCCTCCCAAATCTCATGTCCTCACATTTCAAAAAACCTGTCATGCCCTCTCAACTGTTCCTCAAAGTCTTAACTCATTTCAGCATTAACTCAAAAGTCCACAGTCCAAAATCTCATCTGATACAAGGAAAATCCCTTCCACCTGTAAGCCTCTAAAATCAAAAGGAAGTTAGTCACTTCCAAGTTAAAATGGGGGTACAGGCCTTGGGTAATTACACCTGTTCCAAATGGAAGAAATTGTCCAAAACAAAGGGGCTACAGGCCCCATGCATGTCTGAAATCCAGCAAGACATTCAAATCTAGAAGCTCTAAAATGATCTCCTTTGACTTCATGTGTGACACATCCAAGTCTCATTGATGAAAGAGGTGGGCGGACTCCCATAGCCTCGAGCAGCTCCACCCCATGATTTTGCAGGGTACAGGCCCCTCCCAGCTTCTTTCATGGGCTGGTTTGAGTGTCTGCAGCTTTTCCAGGTGTATGGTGCAAGCTGTCAGGGGATCTACTCTTCTGTGGTCTGGAGTACAGTGGCCCTCTTCTCACAGCTCTACTAGGCAGAGCCCCATTAGGGACTCTGTGTGGGGACTCCCACCCTATATTTTCCTTCCACACCACCCTAGCAGAGGTTCTACATGAGGGCTTCCTCCATACAGCACACCTGTGCCTGGACATCTAGGCATTTCCATACATCTTCTGAAAGCTATATGGATGATCCCAAACCTCAATTCTTGACTTTTGTGCACCCATAGGCTCAACACCACAAGAAAGTTGCCAAGGCTTGGGGTTTGAACCCTCCAAAGTCACAGCCTGAGCTGTACCTTTGCCCCTTTTAGTCATGACTGAAGCAGCTGGGATGCAGGGCACCAAATCCCAAGGCTGCACACATCAGCAGGGCCCGGGGCCAGGCCTACAAAACCTAAGCTTCCAGGCCTGTGACAGAGAGGGGCTGCCACAAAGATTCTGACATATCCTGGAGACATTTTCCCCATTGTCTTGGTTATTCACATTCAGCCTCTTGTTACTTATGCAAATTTCTGCAGTAGCTTGATTTTCTCCCTAGAAAATTGGTTTTTCTCTTTATTGCATTGTTAGGCTGCAAATTTTCCAAACTTTTATGCTCTGCTTTCTCTTGAACACTTTGCCACTTAGAAATTTCCACTGCCAGATATCCTAAATCATTTATCTCAAGTTCAAAGTTCCACAGATCTCTAGGATGAGCACAAAATGCCACCAGTCTTTTTGCATAGCAAGAGTGACTTTAATCCAGTTTCCAACAAGTTCCTCATCTCCATTTGAGGCCACCTCACCCTGGATTTGATTGTCCATATCACTATCAGCATTTGGGTTAAAGACATTCAACAATTCTCTAGGAAGTTCCAAACTTTCACACATTTTCCTGTCTTCTTCTGTGCCCTCCAAACTGTTTCAACCTCTGCCTATTACACAGATCTAAAGTTGCTTCCACATTTTCAGGTATCTTAACAGCAGTGCCCCACTCTCTGTGGTACCAATTTACTGTATTAGTCCATTCATATTCTGCTAATAAAGGCATACCCAAGACTGGATAATTTATAAAATAAAGAGGTTTAACTGACTCACAGCTCCACAGGCCTGGGGAAACCTCAGGAAACTCACAATCATGGTGGAAGTCAGAAGCAAACACATCCTTCTTCACAGGGTGGTAGCAAAGAGAATGGCCAAGCAAAAGGGGGAAAAGGCCCACATAAAACCATCAGATCTCATGAAATTTATTCATTATCACCAGAACAGCACAGGAAAAACTCACCCCTGTGATTTAATTACCTCCAACTGGGTACCACCCATGACACATGGGGATTATGGGCACTACAATTCACGATGAGATTTGGGTGGGGACATAGCCAAACCATATCAAATAGTGACTGAAAATATTCAAGAATAATACATTTATGAATCTATTTATAAAGTCTACATTAATGAAATGACAAAACTACATTTAACATTATTCAAAATAACAAGAAAGAATTTATCACAATATTCTAGAGAAAGTTCATTTCTTTGTTGTACTCAAAATAATTATTTCTTGTAAAACAATTATTAAGTTCACTAGGGGAGCTTAAAAGGAGATTTGAATAGATAGAATAAAGAATCAACAAACTTTAAGATAAGTCCATTGAGATTATCTAGTCTGAGGAAGAAAAAATAATAATAGGTAACACATAGAAACACATCATGGGAGTAATAGAAGAGGACAGGGTGAAACAAGCTGAAAGAATATTTGAAAAAATAATGGCTGAAAACTTCCCAAACATGATTTAAAACATTTTGCTATACATTCAAGAAGCTTAGCAAATTCCAAACAGGATAAACTCAAAGAGATCCACACCAAGCACATTTTAATCAAACTGTTAGAATCATGTAGGCCAGAAGGCATTGGGTTATATATTTATTTAAAGTACTAAAAGAAAAACAAAAAAGGGTGTCTAACAAGAATTCTATATCCAGCAGAAGTATCCCTCAAAAATGAAAGAAAATTAAGACATTCCCAGATAAATGATATCAGAGAGTTCATCACTAGCATATCTGTCCTATAAGAAATGCTAAAGGGAGTCCTTAACCTGAAGTAAAGAACGCTAGACAATAACTCATGTAGAGTTTAGTTATTGTCTAGTGTTCATTTCACCCTGAAGCAATGAAAAAAACACTGAGACATGTAACTACATAGGAAAATATAACAAACAGTATAAATGTATATAGTCATTCCTCAGTATCCA
Source organism: Rhinopithecus bieti (assembly GCF_001698545.2). Classification (NCBI taxonomy): domain Eukaryota; kingdom Metazoa; phylum Chordata; class Mammalia; order Primates; family Cercopithecidae; genus Rhinopithecus; species Rhinopithecus bieti. The sequence goes on from NW_016804832.1 coordinate 55,766, forward strand.
TGGGGGATTGGTTCCAGGAATCTTTGTGGATCCCAAAATCTACAGATGCTCAAGTCCCTTACATAAAATGGTATAGTATTTCCATATAACCTATACATGTCCTCCCATACACTTTAAATCATCTCTAGATTATTTATCATACCCAATAGAAGCCTACACATTCCTTTATTTGTGAGGATTTAACACAGTACTTGGTACACAGCAAATTCAAAATTTGCTCTTTGCAACTTTACTCTTTGGATTTTTTTCTGAATATTTTTGATCTGCAGTTGGCTAAATCCACAAGTACAGAATCTATGGATATGAGGGCCAACTGTATTCTATCTTTAACTCCCTTTTTTCTCTCTGATAGAGAAGAACTACATAAAAATGACAGTTATAAATTTAAGTTGATAGGCATAAAATCTATAAAGATGTTATTTATGGCAATAACAATACAAAGACGGGATGCATGCTATATGTATGTGAGCAAAGTTTTTTATATTATTAAAATTAATTGGTATGAATTTGAACTAAATTGCTATAAATTAAGATGAATATTTTAATCTCCAGATGAACCACTAAGAAAATAACTCAAAAAATTTAGTGAAAGTAACAAAGAAATTAAATAATATATATTTAATATAAAATAAGGCACTAATAGAGAAACTGAAAAACGAAAAAGACATAAGACATTGAAAGCAAAATCTCGCATACGACCATCAGGATAGATGGTAAAGAGTATGGGGAAAATGATTATCAAAAATGAAAAGTTTAAGAAATGAACAAATTGCAATGTTAGATATTTTTCCCCCTAACATGGTAGTGATGGATGNAATCTCCAGATGAACCACTAAGAAAATAACTCAAAAAATTTAGTGAAAGTAACAAAGAAATTAAATAATATATATTTAATATAAAATAAGGCACTAATAGAGAAACTGAAAACGAAAAGACATAAGACATTGAAAGCAAAATCTCGCATACGACCATCAGGATAGATGGTAAAGAGTATGGGGAAAATGATTATCAAAAATGAAAAGTTTAAGAAATGAACAAATTGCAATGTTAGATATTTTTCCCCCTAACATGGTAGTGATGGATGAAAAGCGTCTTCTTAGAGGAGATGAATGTCCAGAATCTAAAGTCTCCACTAGGTATAGAAGAATGACAGCAGGAGAGAAGGTGACATCAACAAGAAGAGAAAGAGAATGTTCTAGCCCCAAAGGAGTAGATTGACAGTGACAAAGTTAGGGACTGGAGCCCTGAAGGGAAGCAAGGAGGACATCACTCATAAGCATGGTCTGTGTGATGCGAGAAAAAATAAGCTTCTCAACAAACCAAGTGGAAAGCAAGTCCTCTGGGGTGGGAAGGTGTGAGGTGGGTTTCAGCTAAAGCTAGTAGGTTATGGGAATCTATACACACAAACACACACACACACACATACATTTCCCTATCATATCCCTCTGGTAGCACTATTTTCTCAATGTTTCCTTTTCCACATGCAGCAGTGGTAGGAATTAGGTTCTTTAGGCAATAACCATTAATTAGCATATACATATCTATCTATATCTATCTATCTATCTATCTATCTGTGGTCTAACGAATTTTGAAGAAGCACAAAATCATTGAAATAGCATAGGTCCAATCATTAGCATAATGTTTTAAGTAGCAAAACTAAAAAAAAAACTCTGTCATGACACAAATAAATGAGAAATTCTCAAGCACACCTATATTAAGACACCCGGTATTGTAGTAAAAACAAAACAAAACTATTTGGCAACAAGTAGATATTTCATATTCAAAAGATAATCATGTAATTTTTAATTGAAAAAGGAAATCTGAATAGTAAAACAGTTTGGTACACTGAGTAGTCATGTGGAGAAAACTGCAGTTAAATAAACAAAGGCATTCATTGAAGATGGCGATAATTTAGTATTATTAACATTCAAAAAGCTAATCGGTTTAAATGAGCTGACAAGGCTAAAACTGTGCAAGAGAAAAGCTAAGGCCATGCAAACAAAAGGTCTCTGCTGTTCTGAGTAGGGAAATATTTAAATGTTGTCTGCTTCAGTGCTTGTTCTTGAAACTCCTAAACACAAATAGCATCAAATCAGAAATGAGTTTTATTTTCCTAATGAATTATTCAAATCCCAGAATAATCTCCATATCCTAATGTATTCTATTCTAATATTGAAACAGCCAGCTTCTCCTCATTCTCTGGTATGATTAGTACCAGAGACGCAATTGCAATTGCGTCTCTGGTACTAATTGCAGAGATGCAAGTACCAGACAGGCAATTGCCATTCAGTATATATGTAACTTTGGCCTAGTTTCTTAACTTACCTAGAACTTCTTTCCTCATATGTGTGATGCACAAATTAATATTATATATCTCATAGGATGTAGCAAATTTTTAAAGACCATCTATCTCACTCCGAGGATGTGGCAAAATTCAACAATGTAATTTATGTTAAATATTTTCAAGGTGCTCAGCACATATCAAACTTCAAATAAATGTTGTCTGATCTTATCTTAATAGACAAATATTTTCATTTATTTTCTATTTTCTTTTTACCTAAGTAGTAATCACACGGCTAAACAACATTTTTTAAATGTTCTGTTCTATTTGTAGACCAATTCACCAAAAGCAACACTTTAGGCCAAGGATAAAAGCTCAACTTAGTGAGGTTACATATTAACTAGTAGATTTTTTTCTGATAGAGAATGCAACCAATTTGATCCAGTGGCAAACATAATAGATACAGTTTATTGTCCTGTGGGACATTATGCAGTTTTATATCTGATCCAGCAATCAGATCCTAACATTTCTTTCATAAATTTCCTAACACTGTTTAGCAATTCAAATACCCTTTGTACTGTACCTTACTGGTTCCCTCTTTAATTAATGAATTGGATTAGATATTTGACACATCCTTATTTTATGTTTATTTGAGAGTCATAATTTTAGCTTTTTGAAAATTATACTTTAATACAACTAACTTTAATTATTTAACTATTTCCTCCAGTGGTTATTCAATATACATAAGAGTTATTTTGAGTGCTACTTCTCAATTTATCAGATTTTGATATTATCTAAGGACTTCTTGCTATGACTGATGAGTATTCAGTCTTCTCAGGCCTAGAGGTTTAATATATTTTTATCTGACTTTATGATATTTTAGCTTCTCTCTGGCTTACCCTTGTGACATTTGAGTAATACATTCACTTTTTGTTTCTTTAATTTAAATTATCATTTGATCCTTTTACAAGATAAGACTATTAATACCAGGCCTACCCTTCAGATCTTCTTCCCTTTCTACTGCTTTCATATTTTCTCATTATTTAATGTTCAGTGTTCGAATAGGATATCATAGGATTTGCTTTGTATTTCTTCTGCTTGAGGTTCTCTGAGATTCTTTAGTCTGTTGTTTAATTCTTTCATTATTATGAGAGAAATTCTCAGCTATTATCTATTCAAAATTTCTTTACTATATCATCTTTCTCTTGTTCTGAAATCCAATATGATAGTTTGATATTGGCCCATGCCTCATGGATGCTGTCTTCTTTTAAATGTGTTTTATTTTCATATTTCAACTTTAGTAATGTCTGCTACATTATTTTCAAGCTCATTGATTGTCTTCCTCTGCTATGTAAAGTCTGCTAATAAATCAGTCAGCCGAATGCTTCCTCTCTGTTATATTTTTTAAAAATTTATAATCATTTCTATTTGACACTTTTATAGTTTCCATTTGTATTAGTCTATTTTCACATTGCTGAAAAAGACATTCTCGACAGTGGGAAGAAAAAGAGGTTTCATTGAACTTAGAGTTTATGGCTGGGGAGTCCTGAGAGTCATGGTGTGAGGTGACAGGCACTTCCTACATGGCAACAAGAGAAAATGAGGTAGAAGCAAAAGCGAAACCCCTGATAAAACCATCAGATCTCATGATACTTATTCACTACCATGAGAACAGTATGGGGGAAACTGCTCCTATGATTCTAATTATCTCCCACTAAGTCCCTCCCACAACACATGGGAATTATGGGAGTATAATTTAAGATGAGATTTGGGTGGGGACACAGAGCCAAACCATATAATTCCACCCCTGGCCCCTCCAAATCTCATGTCCTCACATTTCAAAACCAATTATGGGCCTTCCCAACAGTTCCCCAAAGTCTTAACTCATTTCAGCATTAACCCAAAAGTCCACAATCCAAAGTCTCATCTGAGACAAGTTAATTCCCTTTTGCCTGTGAGCCTGTAAAATCAAAAACAAGCTAATTACTTCCTAGATACAATGGGGGTACAAGTATTGGGTAAATACAGTCATTCCAAATGAGAGAAATTGGCCATAACAAAGTGGTTACAGGGCCCGCACAAGTCTGAAATCCAGCAGCACAGTCAATTTTTAAAGTTCCAAAAAGAACTCCTTTAAGTCCAGGTCTCACATCCATGTCACACTGATGCAAGAGGTGGGTTCTCATGATCTTGGGCAGCTCCACCTCTGTGGCTAGGCAGGGCACAGCCTCCCTCTGGGCTGCTTTCACAGGCTGGTGTTGAGCGTCTGTGGCTTTTCCAGGCAAAAGGTGCAAGCTGTTGGTGGATCTACCATTCTGACGTCTGGAGGACAGTGGCCCTCTTCTCATAGCTCTACTAGGCAGGTGCCCCAGTGGGGACTCTGTGTGGGGGCTCCAACCCCATATTTCCCTTCTGCACTGCCCTAGCAGATGTTCTCCATGAGCACCCTGTCCCTGCAGCAAACTTCTACCCGGGCATCCAGGTGTTTTCATACATTTGAAATCTAGGTGGAGGTTCCCAAACCCCAATTCTTGACTTCTGTGCATTTGCAGGCTTAACACCACATGGAAGCTGCTAAGGCTTGGGGCTTGCTCCCTCTGAAGCCACTGCCTGAGCTCTACATTGGCCCCTTTCAGCCATGGCTGGAGTGGCTTGGACACAGGCAACAAGTCCCTATGCTGCACACAGCACATGGACCCTGGGCCCGGCCAACAAAACCATTTTCTCCTAGGCCTCTGTGCCTATGATGGGAGGGGCTGCCATGAAGACCTCTGTCATTCCCTGCATAAATTTTCCCTGTTGTCAGGGATTAACATTCAGCTCCTAGTTACTTAAGCAAATTTCTGCAGCTGGCTTGAATTTCTCCTCAGAAAATAGGTTTTCATTTTTTATCACATTGTCAGGCTGCAAATTTTCCAAACCTTGATGCTCAGCTTCCCTTATAAAACTGAATGCCTTTAACAGCACCCAAGTCACCTCTTGAATGTCTTGCTGCTTAAAAATTTCTTCCACCAGATACCCTAAATAATCTGCCTCAAGTTCAAAGTTCCACAAATCTCTAGAGCAGGGCAAAATGCTACCAGCCTCTTTGCTAAACATAACAAGAGTCACCTTTGCTCCAGTTCCCAACAAATTCTTCATCTCCATCTGAGACCACCTCAGCCTCGACCTTATTGTCCATACCACTATCAGGTTTTTTGTCAAAACCATTCAACAAGTCTCTAGGAACTTCCAAACTTTCCTACATTTTCTTGTCTTCTTCTGAGCCCTCCAAACTGTTCCAACCTCTGCCTGTTACCAGTTCCAAAGTCACCTCCATATTTTTAGGTGTCTTTTCAGCAATGCCCGACTATACTGGTACCAATTTACTGTATTAGTCTGTTTTCATATTGCTGCTAAAGACATACCCGATACTGGGAAGAAAAATATGTTTAATTGAACTTACAGTTCCACATGGCTAGGGAGGCCTCAGAATCATGGTAGGAGGCAAAAGGCACTTCTTACAGGATGGTGACAAGAGAAAATGAGGAAGATGCAAAAGTGGAAACCCCTAATAAAGGAATCAGATCTCATGAGACTTATTCACTACCATGAGAAAAGTACGGGGAAAACTGCCCCATGCTTCTAATTATCTCCCACTGGGTGGGAGATTATGAGAGTACAATTCAAGATGAAATTTTGGTGGACACGTAGCCAAACTATATCACCATTTCTCTGCTCAAATATCCTTTCTTTTCCTGAATTCTGTTCATCTTTTCTCTTAGATTATTTAGTACATTACTTATAGCTATTTTAATGTCATCTCTGTGTCTAGTTCTGTTTATCTCTTGAAAATGTGTTAATTTTTCATCCTTTTTGTGTCTGTCAATTTTTTAATGAATACAGTTCATTGTGTATAGGACAGTAGAGACTGAGTTAAATCATATTTATGTATGTGTATGTATCTTCTTTGGGAGGTTCAATCACTCTATCCAGGGGTTGAGTTAGTTTATACTTTTGTGTTTCTGTCATTACTTCCAGTGCAACACAAGCATCCCATCTTTCCAGAATTGGACTGCTATTTCTTGTGCCCTAGGGTAAAGACTGCAGTGTTTGATTGTTTTTTTCTTTTTTCACCATTTGTGTGTTACTCTAAGCTTTCAGTCATCTTTGCACTCCTGGACCCCATAGTGATATCCTCTCCTTGCTCTTGTTTTCCCTAAAAAAATAACTACTATTTCTTGTTACTCACTGCTAGAATTGTTTTAGGAGGTTAGGGGATTCTCAGTTATGTTCGTCCAGCCTTGGTCACAGAAAGGACATATGAGCCTGGGCCTCAATAATGGAGCTTTCTCAGTATCCCTGCACTTCCCAACTTTACCTTGTATCTGTGGTGGTTCTTCTGTGAACGTTTTCTGCCCTTCTCTCCGTGGGAGTAAATTTCCACTTAGTTTCTACTTGGCTCAGAATCTTGAGTCTAAGAGCATTTTCTGTCCCTCCCCACAGGTGCAGACCATTTTTCCTTCTATTTCTTTCCAGAACCAGTGGCTATTTACCCAGGGTTCTAGAGGCAGGTTAGTTTTTTTCTATATCACTCACTTGAGGGTCCTTTTCTTAAGGGTAATAAATTGTCTTTGACCTTTCTTGTGAGAACCTGCTGGGACTCATGGAAAAGTACTTGTAAGTAAATGTGGACTCCCTTTGACCTAGAGCTCCCAGTTATGTTAAACTGTCAAGCTGGCCTACATTCGGCCTTTGAGAGTTTGTTTAAAATATCAGCTGTATTCCTTTTATCTACTTTTATGATGACCACCTCTTCCTCTTGTGCTCTGCCAACTGCAAAACAAACTGTTTTATTTCTCCTGAGGCATTTGAGTTTTGAGAATATAGCTTACTTGGCTGCATTATAACCTCAGTTTTCTAAGGGAATTTAAAACATTGTAGATTATATGGCTCTCATTTTTAGAGTAAAATCACATACTGTGCTGAGTTTCTACACCTTAAGCAAAGAAGAACTATTACTTGGCTTTGTTTGTGAAAATATTTTAAAAGGTAAATAACAATGTTTTTAATAAGACACCTATTTTCACTGGAAAAGTAGATCTTATGTCAATTATTTCAATGATCTTAGAATTATTTTTTGTTGCCATTAAGAATACTGTTACAATTACTAGATTGGTGCAAAAGTAATTGTGGTTTTTGCCATTACTTTCAGTGACAAAGACAGCAATTACTTTTGCACTAACCTACTATTTATACTTTCAAAATGTGAACTGGTTGCTCCCTGCTATAATATTAACAAAAGAAATTTAGTTTGTATAATTACTTGTATTATACTTAGAACTATTTTACTTTTCTAGAAACATCCCTCATGTTGCTATTACAATCTTTTAAACAACCTGAAATGAATTGCTAGAGCTTATAAATTTTTTTCTAAAATTTTATACAAATTTAAGTTTGTTTTTGTTTGCAGGTAAAAATAAATTATCAACAATATCTCCTTGATATTTCTGGATGCTACAAAGGAAGTACCCACTATGCCTATAGTTCAACACCAGTATAACTTCATCTGTACATAAATATTTCTGAGAAGATTAAATAAATCAACTTGGAAATACTACTTCTATATTCAGTAAATCATGAGGAATCTTAGATTAATATTTCTTTCCAAAAATTCCTTTGCCTAATCTCCTGTAAAGAATACAGATCAGCTTATGCCTGTAATCCTAGCACTTTGGGAGGCTAAGGCAGGCAGATCACCTGAGGTCAGGAGTTTGAGACCAGCCTGGCCAATAAGGTGAAACTCTGTCTCTACTAAAAATACAAAAATTAGCCAGGCACCGTGGCACATGCCTGTAATCCCAGCTACTTCAAAGGTTGAGGCAGGAATTGCTTGAACCTGGGAGGCAGAGTTTACAGTGAGCTGAAATTGTGCCACTGCACTCAGCAGCCTGGGCAACAGAGCGAGACTCCAACTCAAACAGAAAAAAAAAAAAAGTTGGGGGGGGAGGGGAATATAGAAGAGTCTCCAAGGTGGAATAGATGACATGAAACAAATCTCATTAGCATTGAAAGGATTAAAATTATAAAAGGACATTCTCTGATCACCAGGTAATTAGATTAGAAATCAATTACAGAAAAAGATCTAAAAAATCTCTAAACATTTGGAAATTAAACAATACAGTTGTAAATAATCAATGGATCAAAAAATAAATCACACAATAAATTAGAAAATATCTTGAACTGAATGATAATGAAGACTAAATTTACTAGATTTTGCTGACTTGAGCTAAAGATGTACTTATGAAAGAATTACATCAATAAATGCTTATAATGGAAAATTACAAAGGTCTAATATCAATGACTGAAGCTTTTTAATGAAGATTGAAAATTAAAATCACATTAAATGCAAAGTAGGTAGAAATAAAGAAAAAAAGAACAAAATCACTGATATTAAGAAACAAAAAAATAATCAAAATCAAAACTGATTTTGGAAAAGATCAATATAATTGACATACTTCTATCTAGACCTAGCAATAAAAAGGAGAACGAAGAACACAGAAATGGCCAATATTAGAAAGATAAACAGGAACTCTGATTCTACTCTAATATTAAATGGTATTAAGGCAATATTATCAATAACTAAGTCAACAAATTCAACAGTTTAGAGAAAATGGACAAATTCTTTGGAAGATACAAAGAACTGAAACTAATACAGGAAGAAATACAAAATATTCATAGATCTTTAAATAAATTCAACTTGTAATTAAAAGCCTTCTAGCAAAGGAAACTACAGAGCCAGTTTGCTTCACTAGTAAATTCTATCAAACAGTAAAGAAATAATAGCAAGTCACTAAAAAATATTTTGTAATATACAGAAGAGAACATTTCCAAATACTTTTATGACAATATTGCCTTGATGTCAAGACTGGGCAAATACACAAGAAAACTATAGGCTTCATTAACATAATATGAGAGATGCAGGGGAAAAGAGAGACACTCATGAACATAGATGTAAACATCCTTAACAAAACATTACCTAATTCAATCCAGCAATACATAAAAAGAAATGTATTATTATGAGGTAGGGCTTACCTTAAAAACGAAAGTTTAACATTTGAAAAATATTCAATGTATTAATTCAGTTTGAAAGAATAAAGAAAATGACATGATCATCTTAATACAGAAAAATCACATCACAAAATTCAATCAATATCCATTCATACAAAAAAAAAAAAACTTGACAAACTAGAAACAGAAAAGACTTTCTGTGATATTATATAGAGCATCTATGGAACAACTACCTAAAAATCTTACTTAATGATGATAGATTGAACATTGTTGCCATAAAAATAGGAACAAGGCAAACATGTCTCCTCTTCTCTTTTCTATTCAACATAGTACTGGAGATTCTAGGCCATACTATAGGCGAGAATAACAAATAATGACGAATATATTATAAAGAAAGAAGAAAAACTATTGATTTGCATAGGAAAAAATCTTATACCTGAAAAAAACTAAGGCATATACAACCAAAAGCTACTAGCACTAAGAAGTTAATTTATCAAGAAAACAGAATACAAGTTCAATGTACAAAACAAACATTATTTTTCATACACTAGAAATCAACAATTGGAAAATAAAATATTTTATCATTGCATGAAAAACACCTTAAATACTTAGATAAACAACAGAAATTGGTGCAAACTTCCACAAAAAAAACTACAAAACATTCTTAAAAGTGACTAAAGTCCTAGAAAAAAGGAATATATCATAATGAATTGGAAGACTCAATATTATTAAAATATAAAAATTCCCTCAAATTATCTATAAGTTCAAAACAATCTCAATCAACATCCCAGCAAGATGCAAAAATTCACAAGCTGAATTTAATATTTACATGGAAATACAAAAAAACCTAAACACCGAAGTAATTTTGAAAAGAAGAACAAAACTGTAAGTCTTACGGTACCTGATAAACCTATGGTAATCAAGACAGTGTGGCTCTAACACAGAGATGTATAGGTAAATGAGAGAATAGAAAGTCTATATACATACACACACTCACGATCAATTGATTTTCAAAAGGATCAATTTAAAGAGACAGGATAATCTTTTCAATTAATAGTACTGGAAAATCTGGTATCTGTTCACATGGGGAAAAAGTGAATGAATCCTCGCCTCCAATACGCATAAAAACATGGGATCAATTATATATCTCAATCTAAAGCAAAAAATATAAAACAAAGGAAAACAAGAGAAAATCTTTGTGACATTAGGGGAAGCAGGGATTCTTAGCTAGGACTCTAAAAGTTTTAATAATAGAAGAACAAAATTCATAAATTGCACTTATTCAGAATTTAAAACTTTGTTTCTGAAATAAAAGAACAAGCTCTATATTTGGAGAAAATATTAGCTATATATATATATATCTATTACAGCATTGTTATCTAAAGCATAATAAATACTCTTTAAACTCATTAGTAAGAAAAACAAAACAAAAAAATGGGCAGCAAATTTTAACAGAATATATAATAATAAATAAAATATAATAAATGTTAAATATTCACGTGAAAATTATCATCATTAGTCATCAAGGAAATGCAAATTAAAACTATAATGACATACATCTATACTCTACCAAAAAGGCTAAAATTAAAAAGATTGGGAGGGCACAGTGGCTTATGCCTGTAATCCCAGCACTTTGGGAGGCCAAGGTGGGCAGATCACTTGAGCTCAGGAGTTTGAGACTAGACTGGGCAACATGGTGAAACCCTGGTTCTACTTTTTTTTTTAATTAGCTGGGTGCGGTGGCATGCTCCTGTAGTCCCAGCTACTTGGGAGGCTGAGGTGGGAGGATGGCTTGAGCCCAGGAGACGGAGATTGCAGTGAGCCGAGATGGTACCACTGCACTCCAGCCTGGGTAAGAGAGCCAGATCCTGTCTCAAAAAATAAAATAGTAAAAAATATATTAAAATAATTTTAAAAACTTAAAAGTGTTGACAACTGAGCATTAAGAACTCTCATACATTGGATGACACTACCACTTAGGAAAATAATGCAAAATATTCGAAAAACAATATTAAATATTAATTTGTGATGTATCTCCAGGTGAGACTATTAATCTTTTTTAGGAATTAGTCAAGAGAAATCAAGACATACACACAGGGACTTGTACTCAAATGTTCAAGACAGTTTTATAATAACCAAAAACTGAAAACATACCAATGTCCATCACCATTTAAATGAAACACATGGTCTCAGGAGACAAAATATGGGGCTATTTCTATAAACTGGCTTAATATAGACTAAATGCAGTCTCACCAAGAAATGGTACATGTATTGAATGAATCTAAAATCAAACATTTATTGCTTGAGTATAAAGACTGTCAGCAGTATGTGTCGCAACAAAATAGCACTTATCAGTCCAAGTATAATGAGAGCCTGAAGTTCAAAATTTTATCTCAAATGTAAGTCCCCATGGGCATTTATAATGTGTACACCAAGTTATGGCAATGATTAATACAGAGAAAAGTGCTATGAATTGTGATCAGTAAAGATTATGTGAGGGCAGTGATGCTAATGGTTATAAAGATTCATGGACATGAATAGAAGGAACAGATGAACATGACCCAGTGCAATACACATCTTTGTGGAGACTTGACCGTCATGCATCTGATCACACAAATTGACACTTTCCCTGTTAATGCTCAACTATCTTTATTCAATATAAATGACCATCGCTATACCACAAAAAGAATAAAAAAGTGTTTGAGTTTCATTAAAGGATAGAAAAAGTTTACTCTTCTGAACTGTAAATATACCTCAGAAAATACCATATACTTTAAAATTATCCAAAACAGTTACTACATGCCATATATTTTCTAACACTGCTTATTTTACTCATTAGCATTTTTACAAAAAGGACAGTAGTTGCCAGGAAATTTCCACATTCCCAGAAATGGCAGGCAAAAGCAGTGGTAAGTAAGGGAATCCAAGTAAATTGAATGAGTCTTATTTCTGTGAGCTATACTCAAACTTATTAGTCTATGTCTATTCACCAGAATCATGATAAACTATTTCATCTAATGCCAATCTATTAAATAATCTCTCTACTAAAATAAACTTGCCAGGCATAACCCAGTGTGATGCCTCAAATTAAAAAAAGGAAAAACTGATTCAGAAGTCACTGGTAGTATAAACACAGTCGGGCAACACTTGTAGTCCCTTTTCCCTCATAGTCATGGTGATAGATGGAGAGAACTAAAAATAACTGCACAACAGATGGTAAGAAGCATAGCAACAGCACCTGATTTTCTGCAATGCTTTTTGCAAATGTTAACATGCATAAGGCATAATGAGAGAACTGATGCAACTTCGAAAGAGGCACTGTTTATAAAATCCTAAATATTAAAGAGTAACCTAATAAACATGGATGCCTTGCCCCTGGCTACTGTCTAAGCTTCTAAATTCCAGGAGCTTAGGAAATCCAGCCAGAGGATGCAGTCTTTCTCCAGCGTCTGTGACAGGATCATGCAGTTGCTCCAGGGAAAGCACACACCACATGATCCATGCGTAGAATCGCATCTTGGCACTACACCATCATGTGAAAATGTAACAACTTTGATACAGCATCCAAGAAAAACATGAAATTAAATGAGATGTAGAAAAACAAGCTTGTGTGAGCATGAGAACAGCTTTTGAAAAAATTAGACTCTTATTTCACAACCTGCTTGGGCCAAAAATCCATTGAAAATTGGTCCCATTGTGACCGCAGTTTCAATGACAACCCTACTTACTAAATTGTCTAATTTCTGCCTCCCTTCTGCTGTGCTTTCCTGCTCTTATTTGGCCAGAAATATAAACACTATAGCATCAGGACGACCTTGTACTTTGGGGAAAAAAAGATTTATGGCATTTTTTTATGATTAAAAAAGTTCCTGCTAATTTAACAAAGATTGAAATGAACGCAGCTATTTATTAAGTGCCCATTACTAGTCCTATGTATGTCAAATTTGATGAGTGGAAAAAAACTGTACATAATACTGCAGTTGTTCACGTGGATACCCAGCCAAAGGGCAAGGGACGGCTGAAATCCAGGCGAGCTCTATTTATAGTGCCTTCTCCCGAGATGAAGAGACTTCTGGCTAATTTTCCCAGCCACTGGTGGCATCTATTAGCAATTTGTGTGCTTGAGGAAGGATGTCTTTTCTGAATGCACACAAACATACTGGTATGCAAACAGAGACCCCAAATATGAAAAGGAACCTAATGAAATGGAAAACAAACAAAAAACTTGACAGGTATGATAATGGTCAAGAAATAAGAAAGGAAACTGAAAAAGAAGAGTTTCTATAAAAGATCCAGAAGGCTGTACCTTGAAGAAAAAGCAGGATTGGGTATCAGGAGAAAGACTGTAGACATCACAGGCACTGGAGTTAAATGGGATCACAACCAGCGTATTCCCCAGGAGCTACATCATTCGTTTAAAACTGGGTGAGATTAGAGTTGTGCTCAATAGCTGAGAAGACACAACATGTTCTTATTCATGTACTATCCATCACTGTGGAAAACAGTTTTATATTTTAAGAAAATATCCCAAGAAAGAGAAGAAATTTTATTTTCTTAACAGAAAATACATTTCCACTGTGAATTTTGCTTTCAAATAGTACAATTCAGGATTGTGTAAAATTTTTAAAAATTGTCAAATAATGGGTCAATGGTAATTTTTTAAAAGTACTGATTCTATTGAATCACATGTATTCTAAATGTACAGATTAAATAAGGAAATCACAAAGTATTGAGAAAAGATAAAACATGGGCCATAAAGACGTGGAATGTACCAATGTGAATTTTTATTTTTTATTATACTTTAAGTTCTAGGGTATGTGTGCACAACCTACAGGTTTATTACATAGGTATACATGTGCCATGGTGGTTTGCTGCACCCATCAACTCGTCATTTACATTAGGTATTTCTCCTAATGCTAACCCTCCCCTAGTCCCCCACTCTTGACAGTACCCAGTGTGTGATGTTCCCTTGCCCTGTGTCCAAGTGTTCTCACTGCTGAATTCCCACCTATAAGTGAGAACGTGCAGTGTTTGGTTTTCTGTCCTTGTGATAGTTTGCTGAGAATGATGGTTTCCAGCTTCATCCATGTCCCTACAAAGGACATGAACTCATCCTTTTTTATGGCTGCTAGTATTCCATGGTTTATATGTGCCACATTTTCTTAATCCAGTTTATCATTGATGGACATTTGGGTTTGTTCCAAATCTTTTCTATTGTGAATAGTGCTGCAATAAACCTATGTGTGCATGTGTCTGTATAGTAGCATGATTTATAATCCTTTGGGTATATACCCAGTAATGGGGCCACTGGGTCAAATTATATTTCTAGTTCTAGATCCGTAAGAATCGCCAGATTTTCTTACACAATGTTGGAACTAATTTACACTTCCACCAACAGTGTAAAAGCATTCCTATTTCTCCACATCCTCTCCAACAAATGTTGTTTCCTGACTTTTTAATGATTGCAGTCTAACTGATGTGAGACGGTATCTCACTGTGGTTTTGATTTGCATTTCTCTGATGACCAGTGATGATGAGCATGTTTTCATGTGTCTGTTGGCTGCATAAATGTCTTCTTTTGAGAAGTGTCTGTCCATATTCTTTGCCTACTTTCTGATGGGGCTTTTTGCTTTTCTCTTGCAAATTGGTTTAAGTTCTTTGTAGATTCTGGATGTTAGCTCTTTGTCAGACGGGTAGATTGCAAAAATTTTCTCCCATTCTGTAGGTTGCCTGTCCACTCTGATGGTCGTTTCTTTTGCTGTGCAGGAGCTCTTTTGTTTAATTAGATCCCACTTGTCTATTTTGGCTTTTGTTGCCATTGCTTATGGTGTTTTAGTCATGAAGACTTTGTCCATGGCCATGTCCTGAATGGTATTGCCTAGGTTTTCTTCCAGAGTTTTTATAGTTTTAGGTCTTACATTTAAGTCTTTAATTCATCTTGAATCAATTGTTGTATAAGGTGTAAGGAAGGGATCCAGTTTCAGCTTCTTACATATGGCTAGCCAGTTTTCTCAGCACCATTTATTAAATAGGGAATCCTTTCCCCATTTCTTGTTTTTTCAGGTTGGTCAAAGATCAGATAGTTGCAGATGTGTGGTGTTATTTCTGAGCCCTCTGTTCTGTTCCATTGGTCTATATATCCGTTTTGGTACCAGTACCATGCTGTTTTGGTTACTGTAGCCTTGTAGTACAGCTTGAAGTTAGGTAGCATGATGCCTCCAGCTTTGTTCTTTTTGCTTAGGATTATCTTCGCTATGCAGGCTCTTTTTGAGTTCCACATGAACTTTAANATGGGGATGGCACTGAATCTATAAATTACCTTGGGCAGTATGGCCACTTTCATGATATAGATTCTTCCTATCCATGAGCATGGAATGTTCTTCCATTTATTTGTGTCCTCTTATTTCTTTGAGCAGTAGTTTGTAGTTCTCCTTGAAGAGTTCCTTCACAAACCTTGTAAGTTGGATTCCTAGGTATTTTATTATCTTAGTAGCAATTGTGAATGGGAGTTCACTCATGATTTGGCTCTCTGTCTGTTGTTGGTGTATAAGAATGCTTGTGATTTTTGCATACTGATTTTGTATCCTGAGACTTTGCTGAAGTTGCTTATCAGCTTAAGGAGATTTTGGGCTGAGACAATGGGGTTTTCTAAATTTACAATCGTGTCATCTGTAAACAGGGACAATTTGACTCCCTCTTTTTCTAATTGAATACCCTTTATTTCTTTCTCTTGCCTGATTGCCCTGGCCAGGACTTCCAACACTATGTTGAATAGGAGTGGTGAGAGAAGGCATACTTGTCTTGTGCCAGTTTTCAAAGGGAATGCTTTCAGTTTTTGCCCATTCAGTATGATATTGGCTGTGGGTTTGTCATAAATAGCTTTTATTATTTTGACATACATTTCATCAATACCTAGTTTGTTGAGAGTTTTTAGCATGAAGGGCTGTTGAATTTTGTTTAAGGCCTTTTCTGCCTCTATTGAGATAATCATGTGGTTTTTGTCATTGGTTCTGTTTATGTGATGTATTACATTTATTGATTTGCATATGTTGAGCCAGCATTGCATCCCAGGGATGAAGCCAACTTGATCGTGGTGGATAAGCTTTTTGATGTGCTGGTGGATTCAGTTTACCAGTATTTTATTGAGGATTTTCACATTGATGTTCATTAAGGATATTGGTCTAAAATTCTTTTTGTTGTGTCTCTGCCAGGCTTTGGTATCAGGATGATGATAAAATGACTTAGGGAGGATTCTCTCCTTTTATTGATTGGAATAGTTTCAGTAGGAATAGTACCAGCTCTTCTTTTTACCTCTGGTAGAATTCAGCTGTGAATACATCTGGTCCTGGACTTTTTTTGGTTGGTAGGCTATTAATTATTGCTTCAATTCTAGATCCTGTTATTCAGAGATTCAACTTCAACTTCTTCCTGGTTTAGTCTTGGAGAGTGTATGTGTCCAGGAATGTATCCATTTCTTCTAGATTTTCCAGTTTATTTGCATAGCGGTGTTTATAGTATTCTCTGATGGTAGTTTGTATTTCTGTGGGATAGGTGTCATTTTTTATTACATCTATTTGATTCTCCTCTCTTTTCTTCTTTATTAGTCTTGCTAGTCATCTATCAATTTTGTTGATCTTTTCAAAAAACCAGCTCCTGGATTCATTGATTTTTTGGTGCGTTTTTGTGTATCTCCTTCAATTCTGCTCTGATCTTAGTTATTTCTTGCCTTCTGCTAGCTTTTGAATTTGTTTACTCTTGCTTCTGTAGTTCTTTAATGTGATGTTAGCATGTCGATTTTAGATCTTTCTTGCTTTCTCTTGTGGGCATTTAGTGCTATAAATTTCCCTCTACACACTGTTTTAAATGTGTCCCAGAGATTCTGGTATGTTGTATCTTTGTTCTCATTGGTTTCAAAGAACATCTTTATTTCTACCTTCATTTCGTTATGTACCCAGTAGCCATTCAGGAGCAGTTGTTCAGGTTGCATATACTTGTGCAGTTTTGAGTAAGTTTCTTAATCCTGAGTTCTAATTTGTTTGCACTGTGGTCTGAGAGACAGTTTGTTGTTATTTCTGTTCTTTACATTTGCTGAGGAGTGGTCAATTTTAGAGTAAGTTAGATGTGGTGCTGAGCAGAATGTATATTCTGTTGATTTGGGGTGGAGAGTTCTGTAGATGTCTATTAGGTCTGTTTAGTGCAGAGCTGAGTTCAAGTCCTGGATATCCTTGTTAACCTTCTGTCTCAATCTTTCTAATATTGACAGTGGGGTGTTAAAGTTTTCTATTATTATTGTGTGGGAGTCTAAGTCTCTTTGTAGGTTTCTAAGGACTTGCTTTATGAATCTGGGTGCTCCTGTATTGGGTACATATATATTTAGGTTAGCTCTTCTTGTTGAATTGATCCCTTTACCATTATGTAATAGCCTTCTTTGTCTCTTTTGATCTTCGTTGGTTTAAAGTCTGTTTTAATAGAGACTAGGATGGCAACCCCGGCTTTTTTGCTTTCCATTTGCTTGGTATATCTTTCTCTATCCCTTTATTTTGAGCCTATGTGTGTCTCTGCATGTGAGATTGGTCTCCTGACTACAGCACACTGATGGGTCTTGACTCTTTACCCAATTTGCTAGTCTGTGTCTTTTAATTAGGGCATTTAGCCCATTTACATTTAAGGTTAATATTGTTATGTGTGAATTTGATCCTGTCATTATGATGTTAGCTGGTTATTTTGCCCATTAATTGATGCAGTTTCTTCATAGCATTGAGGGTATTTACAATTTGGCATGCTTTTGCAGTGGCTCATACTGGTTGTTCCTCTCCACGTTTAGTGCTTCCTTCAGGAGCTCTTGTAAGACAGGCCTGGTGGTGACAGAATCTCTCAACATTTGCTTGTCTGTAAAGGATTGTATTTCTCCTTCACTTATGAAGCTTAGTTTGGCTGGATATGAAATTCTGGGTTGAAAATTATTTTCTTTAAGAATGTTGAAAATTGGCTCCCAATCTCTTCTGGCTTGTGGAATTTCTACCAAAAGAGCCACTGGTAGTCTGATGGGCTTCCCTTTGTGGGTAACCTGACCTTTCTCTCTGGCTGTCCTTAACATTTTTTCCTTCATTTCAACCTTGGTGTATCTGACAATTATGTGTCTTGGGGTTGCTCTTCTCGAGGAATATGTTTGTGGTGTTCTATTTCCTGAATTTGAATGTTGGCCTGCCTTGCTAGGCTATGGAAGTTCTCCTGGATAATATCCTGAAGAGTGTTTTCCAACTTGGTTCCATTCTGTCTGTCACTGTCAGGTACACCAATCAAACATAGATTTGGTCTTTTCACATAGTCCCATATTTCTTGGAGGCTTTGTTCGTTTCTTTTTGCTCTTTTTTCTCTAATCTTGTCTTCTCACTTATTTTATTAATTTGATCTTCAATCACTGATATCCTTTCTTCCACTTGATCGAATTGGCTATTGAAGCTTGTGCATGTGTCACAAAGTTCTCATGCCATGGTTTTCAGCTCCATCGGGTCATTTAAGGTCTTCTCTACAATGTTTATTCTGGTTAGCCATTCATCTAACCTTTTTTCAAGGTTTTTAGCTTCCTTGTGATGGGTTAGAACATTGAATGTTTTTTAATGTGAAGAATTCATGAGGAAAACATCTTTTTTTTTCCTTCACATAGATACACATAGTAGTTTAGAATACTGAAAATAATCAAAACATTAACAAGGGATTTCCACATTTACAACTATGTTAATACTCAAAGCCATGATTATAACACACTAAGTTCATCCATACAGGAAGCATACTGTTCATTTTCTTTCATACTTTTCATTTTTAAATGACCATTAATCCCTCCTTTTCCACTTAATGTCTTTATTTTCTACCTGACCACCACTACATTTTCTCCCTCCCTAATTTCCAATGTCCTAACTCACTTCCTAACAATGAACACTCTCTTAAAACCCAACTTAGTACACTGTCTTTCTTACACCTAAATATTTGTATAAATAAAGTGTACTATTTGTTGCAGAAATAGTTACTTTTTTAGGTTATTTTTTTTAACCGACCTATCAACAGTCCTAAAGTGTAGTCAGACTGGGACAGATATGAAGGGAGCAACCAGGATGGAATAAACAATATAAATGAAGATCCTTGAGGAGTAAAAGGGTTCCTGCGGGGCCATGAATGTTATTTTCTCTGCTTAGAAAGACATTCCCCAAAGATACCTCCCAGTTGGCCAGGTTTTTCCTACCACTCATTCTCTACAACTTGGTGCCATCCTGCTGTGAAGCCTCACATAACTTCTTATTTTGTGGGCCCTGATGCCACTCTGCTTAACTGGTTGCTAAAGCAATTACCACGATTCCTTGTAGAAAGGGGATCACGTTAATCCCCACCTACCACAAAACCTGCTAGAAATGGAAGAAAGGAGAAAAGGAAAGGAGAGAGAAAAGGAAGAGGAAAAAAGGAAAAAAATAGAATATTAAATTCTAAAGAGAAGCCATTAAAAATGTAATAGTTTTCTCAAAACATTTAAAGAACTGTCTTGTAAGAAAGAACCCTCATTTCTAAATGGTTTGGAGAACAGAAGAGTAAACAAATGCTAAGAAGAGTCATAGAGTCAGTTTTTGACTCACATTATAAGAATGAGCTCTATGAAATTATAGTTGTCTGAAATGGGATAAAGTACTTCGTTCTTTGTCTCTGGAAATATCCATATAAAGTCTGGAAAATTACTTTCAAGAGATACTGGTATGGGATTTATATAGAGAGTACACAATGGTTGGACCAGATTGACATCTCAAACCTGGATTATATTCTTTCACTGAATTTCAACATCTTCAGGGGAGGTAATACATTGATTAAGACTCTGTTTTCTCTATTTTTTAACCATTAAATTTTGCATGGAGAACATTGTTTTAATATTTATTTTATAAATCTGCTTTGGTCTTCTAAAAGAACTAAAACATTTCATGAAATCCTTATGGTGAGTTATCACATTACACAGATTGACATCTGAAAACAGTTTTAAAAGTACAAGGCAATGAGACATACCACAGACAAGTATTTTATGTCTACCGTACATGGGAGAAAAACAAATTCAAAATATATGAACCATACTTCACAGAAAAGTGTCTGTGACATATACATAAAAGCTATGGATAGACTATGTACAAATAATTATCATGATTTCTAAATATAGTCATTACACATTTATATCATGTTTTTAGTTTGTTACATGTGGAAATATCTAGATGGTTGATCAAATGTTATGCAACTTTTTGCCAATATTTGAAATTTGGCAAAAGTTAAATGTTTCCATTATTTATTAAGCCCCTATGAATTTCAAGGATTATTAGAACTGCTTGATTCATTTGGAAGGTTCCTAGTGATGGATTTGTTTATAAAAGCATGTTAATGCCTAGAAAATGTACTCAATTAAATACATTTTGAGATGAATTTTCATCAAAAGGAATGCTAATTCTGAACTTATCCTAAGAACTTAGATTCTAATCCCTCTTTGGCCATGTTTCCTCAATACAGCAGCTATTTCAACTCCATGCCAGGGACTTTACATTGTACCAAGGAAGCCCTGGCTGAGTTTGTACCTTAGGAATTTCTTTCTTTATTGAGAAAAGACTAACAAGGAACTGGATTGGGTTTGATGTAGCCCCATGTGAACTAGACAGCTTATGTCCCACAGATGGTCTCACTTAAGACTAAATAACCTAGATTTTGTGGAAATAAACTGATGTTCAATTACCATGGAAACTGGATACTGTACTGTTGATACCATAGGACCAAAACCAAACAGGGAGTCTTACCAAAATAAAGCAATGATGAAAACTTAGTATTTTCCTATAGACCTTGAAACTATACCTTTCATTCTAAAATGCCAAAGGGTTCAAGCCTATCAGTTATTAAAATAACACAAAACATCAAACTGACCAGGCATGGTGGCTCACATCTGTAATCCCAGCACTCCAGCACTTAGGGAGGCTGAGGCGGGCAGATCACAAGGTCAGGAAATCGAGACCATCCTGGTCAACATAGTGAAACCCTGTCTCCACTAAAAATACAAAAATCAACGGGGCATGGTGGTGCAGGTCTGTAGTCCCAGCTCCTTGGGAGGCTGAGGCAGGAGAATCGCTTGAACCCGGAAGGTGGAGGTTGCAGTGAGCCGAGATTGTGCCACTGAACTCCAGCCTGGCGACAGAGTGAGACTCCATCTCAAAAAAAAAAAAAAAAACTCAAGCTATGAATAAATGTTAATGCCCACAAGCTTCTAAAAATAAAGGAGACTTAGATATACTCCTTACATATAATGTAGAAGAAAGATTATATGAAGATTACATGTAATTTTATGAAGAAATGCAAACAAATGTTTTGTAGCTTTAAATACTTGTTTTCATGAGAAACTTTGTAGTAAGTTGATGACCTGACTTTCAATAGAGGTCATCTTAAAAATAAAAATTAAAGAATAGCAGGTAATTCAATTAAATATTTTGGTCTATAATTTTTTTTTTTACCATCTCACCCTCACAAAAAAATTGTTTATAGGACCCATACTAGTGGTCCTTTTTTTTTTTTTTTTTTTTTTTTTTTTTTTTTTTTTTTTTTTGAGAAAGAGTCTCCGCTCTGTTGCCCGGGCTGGAGTGCCAGTGGCTGGATCTCAGCTCCACTGCAAAGCTCCCCCTCCTGGGTTTACACCATTCTCCTGCCTCAGCGCTCCCAAGTGCTGGACAGGCGTCCGCCACCTCGCCTGGCTAGTTTTTGTTTTCTTGTATTTTTTAGTAGAGACAGGGTTTCACCGTGTTAGCCAGGATGGTCTTGATCTCCTGACCTCGTGATCCACCCGTCTTGGCCTCCCAAAGTGCTGGGATTACAGGCTTGAGCCACCACGCCCGGCCTTACTAGTGGTATTTTATTCATTGTGGGATTCATGACAGCAGCCATGGTCTGACCACTATACAATAATCTCTATCAGCTGCAAACTCAGAATGAGCAACAGAAGCAGCTTTAAATAATATAGTTTTGATAAGAGTCACTACACATAGTAATCACATCTAACATGCAGAATACATGGTAAACTGGGATGTGGACTAAGAGGCTGAAGATTTTAAAAAATCAAGATATCTTATTTATGATTTTGAATATTTCTTTTTCAAGGATTGTTTTACATTTTCCTATCCTCTAAGTTATTAGTTTCCATTTTTATTTTTTCTGCCCTCTTTCTCTTTTTCCTCCCATGTTAAAGTGTTATATGGTCCCCCTGGAAACACAATCTTTGTAATATGAGTAATATTTAAGAACATGATCTGATTCAGTGACCATGGGATCAGATCCAGTTTTCTATTCATGATTTAATGTAATAAACACCTATTATGTACCAACAAAACTTGAGAAGTTAAACACCAGGACCAGATCTTGAAAGTTTACTTAGCTATTTTTTAGTCAAAAAACAAAGTTTTCAATGGCATGAACATCCTTCTGCTGCCTCTATATCTATCTCAATTTGCTGAGGAGTTGGGTTGATAGCAGGGAATGAAATTAAGAAAACCGTATACAGGCCATTGCCACTAGCACTTTCCTTTGTCTGAACCCTGGTATCCTAGGGACGAGGAAGATGTCTGGACCATGGCTTGAGTCTGTATATGATTTACTACCCATAATCTTTCATCTTCCTTGTGCATGCTACCCTGACTGCTTATTTTGTCCCTCCTTTCTGTATTTTCACTATATACTAAATTTGTTAAGGCCATAATGGTGTCTTCTTTTTCTTCTGAGTCTTCGTCAAGTGGTCCAGCACTATGCTTTGCACATAAATGGTGACTGAATTTTATAGAGTTTGCACTAACGTAAGGGAAACCACAGATAGCATCAAAAGAATAAAACAACAGGGAAAGAAAAAATTACTTTCAGAAGGATACATGGTCTTAGTAGTGTAGTGTCCCTATTAGAAACCTCTGTATTTGTAGTTAATTTCCTATAATGTTGTGTGCACAGTAAGCCCACCGGGTATTGCATTTTCTACCAGCTAAATGATGCATGTGTAGTGGCATTAAAACAAATGAGGAAAAGAGAGAGAGGCACTTTAAACACTTTAATTAAATATTTCCCCTCAGGAAATCTAAAAGTAAAAAAAAAAATCTATTTTTCTTTCAGCATATGTGGCAAATACTATAGGTTGCTAAGCAAATGCCATTTCCTTCCCCCAGTTCTGCTAGTCACCTTTCCCATGACAATCTGATAATGCTGGCTGTTCAATTTACCAGCTTCATTTGCCAGTAGAAGAGCCAAAAGGGGATTCCATAGAGATGCTCTGGGAAACAATTTTCACTCCCTGATTTAAAAAGCAAGATCCACAAGGATGTTCCTCTCACTCAATATCCCCTCCCTTTTTGTCTTTCCATGAATCCTGTTCTCAAGCAGCAGTAGTCATCTTGCAACAAGGAACAAACATGCTGGGGATGAAAGACAACACACAGGGTCAGCAAAGTGAGAACTGAAAGTCTGGGCCTTCCAGTCCTGGATTTCTGATGTGAGACCATACAAATTCTTGTTGTTTAACTGACATTTATCTGAGTGTTCTGCACTTTGTGTTAGGGGCTCTGCTAAACACTTTATATGCATCCCTCATTTTATTCTTAAAACAACCCTATGGGGAGATATTCAAGCCTGTTTCAATGGATGAGAGAATTGGGGCTAGGAGGCTCAGTCCCATCACAATGCCATACTAAGTAGCAAGCTTGGAAGTCAAAACTAATGCTACCTGAGACAAGATAATCTAGACTTTAACTTCATTTTTAACTCTAACACTTATCAACTCAGTACTCTTCATTTGTCAATTTAAAAAGAAAAATATTTATAGCAACTAGGTCAATGCTATGAGAAAGAAAGATGGCTTAAGAGCAGTACTAGTGAAACATCTTGGGGGATGCCTGATAAATCATGACACACCGTGATGAAGAGTGTGAAAACTTCACGTACTATAACCTGTATAATAACATAATCCCCCAAGAGACTTGAGCTCATCTCAGCCCTGAGACTATGCATTTCTAGCATTCAACAACGGCAGCTTCCTAGGAGGCACTCAGTCAATATCCATGAATTAATGAATAAGTGAATGAATGCCGACTATTGGGATAAGTGAGGAAGTACACACAGGAGGATCAGGTTAAATTAATTGTCTGAGTATTCACAGGAGTCTCAAGTAGCAAGTCATATGTCAAGTATTTGTTGAAGAAAGGAAGGAAGGCAGAGAGGAATGGAGGAAGAAAAGGCACCAAATAGAAGCCACTGTAATAATTTAATTCCAGCCACATCTGGATATTGTAGCACTGGTCTGGGCCCCTCACATCTCATTGATTTTTAGGGTTCCAGCTATTACACAGAAAAAGACACCTCTTGGACTTCAATCCTGCAGTGTCTATCAGTGGGTTTCCTGATCATGGCTTTTGTTTTCTTATGGCTTCAGGTATGACCCTGCATCTAGTTACAAATTGGCTCCTTGCCTTTCTCCTTAGGTTACTCCATTCCGAGGGTTGCTTATAAACCTGTGTCCCACCATTTCCCTAGGTATTCTATCTCATTCCCATCAAGGTGTTGCTTGAACCTTAAAGCACACTATTACAGTGGTTCTTAGAGTGTGGTCCCTGAACCAACAAAATAAACATCACCTAGAAATCGGTTAGAAATGCAGATAAGATCCGGCACGTTTAGGGTAGTATAAAACCCAAAGAAAGGGATTGAAACTGCCACTGCAAAATTGCAACTGAGACAGTGAAAGAGATCTGACCTAACCAACTCCATCTTGCTTCTAACCTCCAAGCTGTCCTTGTTCATGCGTAGGCGTAGGCTGAACTAACTTTGGGAGAAATTTAGTTTATAGTTTAGAACAAAGACAATAACAACCTTTTCCCAAAACAAACCCCGGACTCAACTGCCTTTGTAGGACTAACAAATTAGCCAAAAGTTTAGAAGTTATGGTTTAGGAGTTATGCATCTAGAGGCTGCAAGATTCTGACCCTCCCCAAATTGCTCCAGGGGATAAAATTCACTGTTGTAAAACCTAAGACCAGTGCTTGAGACATTTTGCAGACCCTGCATTTGATGGATCAACTGGCACCACCCAGATTGATAACCTGGCTCATCTGCTCTTATGGTCCCCACCCAGGAACTGACTCAGTGCAAGAAGACCCTCTATGATTTCATCTCTGACCTGACCAATTAGCACTCTCAGCTCACTGGCTTCCCCACCATCCACCAAGTTGTCCTTAAAAATTCTGACCCCCAAATGCTCAGGGAGACTGATTTGAGTAATAATAAAACTCCAGTCTCTGCCAAAAAAAGAAACTGTTTAGAAATGCAAATTCTTAGGCTCTCCATAAGTACAGTAGTTTTTCTAGGAATAATACCAGGAAGCAAGAGTGAGGAGGTAGCGACAATGAGATAAGGAAGGAGAAAACAAATGAATCCTTGGGGGTCACTGTCATCAGCAGCAGTTCAAATGTCTCGTACTCTCAAATAAGTACCAAAACCCCCCAGAATATTTCATCCAGACTCTGGGAGGGTAGAACACTTATCCACTGATTCCTGTTTACCATTATTTGAGGGTTTGCCCTTGCACTATGGGCTGCACCAGCATGGAACCACAGTCTGCAGCTCTGGAGAGAGCCCTGAGGCAGAAGAGTAGGATGATGGATGGGAGGCACTTGAGACAGGTGTTCCCTGTACACAGACCTGGCCCCTAAGTTGGGACTGTTATTATATTGGGCTGAGGCAATTGAATATTGGGCACCAAATGCTTCTGATATTGCAAAATATTAGGGCTTTGTCCTAGGAAAGATAAAATCGTTAAGTTACTGGGTTTTTTTTTTTTTTTTTTTTTTTTTTT
>NW_016804832.1:82514-87172 GCF_001698545.2 Rhinopithecus bieti
TCCCAAAGTGCTGGGATTACAGGCTTGCGCCACCGCACCCGGCCAGTAATTTCATTTTTGCTTATATTTGAAGTGATTGATAAGAGGCAAACTTTATGAACAATTACCATTTCTTAAATGAACCATGTTTTATAACTATGGTTATCTGACACATGTTTCACCAACTTCAACATCCAGACAAATTTAGATGAGAGTCAAGGTCTAAGAATATGGCTTAGATAATTGTGGATAGTTACAAAACACGATTAAGAAGTCTGACAAGGGACATGTTCATTGCATAAAAAATTCAGTTTACGTAGACACACAGTAGGGCCTTTATGTACAGAACTAGAAGAGAAAAATTGTGTTAAATAATTTGTTTCATGTTTACTTTAAAAGTTTCCAATTTATAAAAAAAAAAAAATAGTGTGTCTGACTTGTTTTTCTCTCAAGGAGGAGGCTTATAGGATACTGTTTTCAGAGTAGACATTGTATCTATTTTCTATGATAAAAATATAATTTAGTGACACATTATTCTGTCCAGTGATGGAGTTAGTGAACTCAGTTCTTCTGCCCCTTCACTCCTAAACTCTGTACACTGGATGCCAGAGCCTGCTGGTTGTCCCATAGCATTTATTTTACCTTTTCTTTATGGAGAGAGAACTCGCAATTTTTAACCAGGAAGTTTAACTGATCACAGTAAAGTCTACTACTTATCCCAGCTTCCCTTGCAGTTAGGCATGACCATGTGACTAAGTTTAGCCAATGAGATATCAATGGGAATGCCATGTGGCAGCTTTTGGCAGTTTTTCTTAAAAATCCAACCTGCATATAATATACCCTTTTCACCCTGTTTTTTCATCCCTTCCACCTGCCTGCTGACTAATGCAGCTGTGATGACTTAGCAATCATTTGATCCTTGAGATAATCTTGGGCAGGAGTCAGCAAGCTATAGCCCATGGAACAATTCAATTCAGCTGTTTTTATACAGCTGACAAGAAAATGAGTTTTACGTTTTCTAGATGCTAAAAATCAAAAAAGGAATACTTTATGACACATGAAAATAATGCAAAATTCAAATCATCAATGTCCATAAAAAAATTTACTGGAACACAGCCACATTCATTCATCTTACTGTTTATGGCTGTTTTCATACTATAGTGGCAGAATTCAATAGTTCCAACAGAAACCATATGACTCACAAAATATAAAATACTTGCTATTTGGCCACTTATAGAAAAATTTCATTAACTCCTAATCTTGGCAATGGAGGCTAGGCTAGGCATGGCAATGGTATATAAAATAGGAGTCTCAACCCTTCAAGGCTTCATGGAGAAGAGCTGTCATACAATCCTGGATCAAGTGCCCCCAGATCTTTAAATGAAAGAAAAGTAAATTCCCACCTTTTAAAGCCACTATTCCATATGCAATAGACTGAATATTGCCCTCAGTTCCTCACCTTTCCCCGTATCCTGCCAGCTATGTGTCTTTACAGTTCCTCCCACAAAAAGCACAGTACACTTCCCTATCCCTTGCCTTTGGCCCTGACAAATTGAATGCCAGTAGATAATACACAAGCAAAAGCTTGAAGTGTGTTTGTATTTTAGAACTGAGTTTATCCTTTTATGCTACTGTCATTGCCATGAGAAAAAATTTAGGCTAGTAGCCCATTGATTCCTGAAGAATGGGTAATAAATGGATTTGAAGCTCTCCTTCAAATCTGCAATTTAAGAAGAATCACCCCAGCTGACCCACAGACCTTCAGTTTTGGTTTGAATCACTCCAGCTGACCTGTGAGCATGATAAATGCTTGATTGCTGCATGTCACTTAGTTTGGGGGTGCTTTGTTCTGCAGCAACAATTTATGTTAGACACGGTTCTTTTGCCTCTGGTACTTATAGCCAAACCTAAGCCTACACTGTTTGTGGCAATTAATCCGTAACTAAAAAGAAAATTCTAAGCCTTCTAAAGATTTGCCAATGCTGTGGAACCTAGTGGACCTAGATTTAAAAAGAAAAAGTCTATCTCTACCATGTAACATTTGTGCAATCATGGAGATGTTATTTGACCTCTGAGCCTTAGTTTCCTCATCCAAAATATGAAAATTGTTCCATCTGCATCATGGTGCTATTTTATAATTTCATAAAATTATGTGGAGAAACAGTAGGTAATACAATTATAATATTAGCATTTATTGAGGATTTACTATGTGCCAGCCACTGTGCTCAGAGCAAACCCATGGGAAACATTCTGTTTTAATCCCTATTACATAGGAGGAAACTGAGGCTTAGTGGGTTTAAGCAACTTTCCCAAAGATATACAGTGAGAAACTGGGACAGTTGAGACTCATCCTCTAGAAGTCTCAACTCAGAACCTGTAATCTTAACTCTAGCACTTGGCATCTTCTCCCCATTTCCATTCTTATAGTACTCAGCCCAGTTAATATTTACTTTCAGGAGAAATTCACTCTCTATGCCTGGCAAGCTAAGTGTACCAACTAAATGTTTATTATGAAATCAAAAATTTAATTACCATTTTTTAAGATCAGACTTTGTAGTGCTCAGGTATATTCTCAAATGTTTCTTGGTAAATGTTTGACAACTAACTCACCTCCCTTCCCCAAGACCATTTATAGCAGTTGCAGATTTCTATTGTGTAAATATCACCAGGACTGATTTCATGCTACCAACCGAAGGGTCTCCGATCATGGATTGGAAAGAAATTGGAAAGTACAGTGGATTGCTAGGAGTTGCTCCAGCACACCATTGCCTGAAACCCACTGAGTAATGAGACTACTCATGTCTAGAAAGAGTCAAAAGAATGAGAATAGCATTATCATATAAACCACCACAAAATTTAAAATGTTTAAAAGTAACAAAATTGGCAAATGTGAGTCATTAAAAGTAGTTGTTAGGAAGATTTTTAAGTCCTGTGGTTTTAAAACTTTCTTACAATGTTCGCATTTTAAAGATCTTCTCTAGAAACTCTTTTAAATAAAAGTTTAATTGGAGAAAAATAGAACCACCATGTACACAGGATGGCAAACAAGGTGAATAAAATTCCTAGGAGTCCTCAATCTGGATCATTATTCTTAAACAACATTTTAGAAAAATCAAGTACAAGTATAAACATTGCTTTATTCAAATCCTCAACATCAAATCATTTTATAAAGTCAACATGAAATGAGACTAGACTCTCATAGTAAGATGTTCCTCGAAGTTCCTGAATCTGCTTGAATGGTCTGAACATGATGTCTAGCCATACTCCTGAAACTTTTGATGTGTAAACAAGCATACAGTTCAGGAAATCAGTTTATTCTATTCAGGTATCTGTATCTAATTATTTGAGAAGTTTGTTTGCTTTTTAATCTTAGTATCCATAAATCTTTTAAAGTTAGCTGGTTTTTGTTTTCATGACCACTCTGTTTCATGCTGTGAATGGCAGGAGTGTTATAAGCATGTTCTGTTCTCTTATTTACATAAAATTGCTAAAGAAAATTGTTCATTAAAAAGAAAAAGGCAGTTTAAAAAAAGAATGAGAATAGCAACCCAGCTACCCTTCAGATGCCAGAGGCAAGAATTAGTCTATATGGTTACAAATTGGTAGATATAAATACCATCAGAGTTGAGACTATGAATATGCATGTAACATGGGCAAAAGTGTGAAGACAGTAGAAGCAGTGGGGCCAGTGATGAACCAAAGAGGCAGTGTAAGCTACTGCAAAAAAGCATTTAAAGTCAGTTTAAAAAAAAAAAAAAAAGTGTTGACTCTGCACATTCCTAGACACACATGCACACACACAAAATTAAAATCAATAGACTAGATTAAGCTGTGAGCCACTAGTTTTGTATGAGCTTCTGTGACTCAAAAGTTGAGGAATTAGACTATGTTTAAGGATTGTGCACAAAACAATTATCTAGGAACCTTCAAAATAAATTTTGCTAACATAACCTTTGTCATGTCCTGTGACATGACATTATTCTCACTGTAACAGAAACACTCAAGTGACAAAATTATATTTCTGTCTTTATCCCCTATTATCCTTAATCCCATATAACTAGCCAAAATGTCTGATTTGTATTTCAAGCTGCATTTTTTGATAGATTCTATATTTCTTGTGAACACAAAGGTGCCCTGCTTGAAAATGTTAATCTCCAAAGCAGTATTAGTTACTAAGCTGCCAACTCTATTTCTATGGTTTTAAAAAAATACCTCAAAGATTTGGAATGAACACCTCCAAAATCTGGGATCAATCAAGAAATCACTCCCTAAAAATCTTGTTAGCTCCAATAAGTGTTTCCATCTAAAACATGAGTTTTACTTTAGAACAATTCCAAATTCTCTGAATTAATTTTCCATTTTCCTTTTCACTGTTTCAGCACTTCTTTTCATATATGCCTCTGTTTTTTTCCAGGCTGGCAGATGTTTAAAATTTTTAATGAGTAAATTCAAGTTCTTAAGTTAATTCAGAGGGATAGGATTATACCAATCTATTCTGGCCAATCAATTATCACTTTAAATTAAAACACCAAGCAACAAGAGTCATATTTCTATACAAATCAGCAAAGTACACCAGAAATTATCTAAGAATTCCATAATTTTTTTGAAATGTGCTATTGTGAGTCTTCATAATCTATATGAATATGTGGGGTTTTGCAAAAAATATATATATATTAAAT
>NW_016804832.1:90929-94439 GCF_001698545.2 Rhinopithecus bieti
TGTACACACACACACGGCTTTGAGTGGCCAGCCGTCTGAATCTTATCAAAGCTCCACTGAACAAAAGTGGTATTTATGACATACGGTTTGAAGAATACACAAGACACTCATTCTTCAAATCAGGGACTTCTACCTTGAGTTCTCGGGTTCTACAGTTGGATTTTAAAAACAAGGACAGGCCAGGTTGAAAGATGTCAGAGCCTATCACTCCCACCTAAATCAAGAGAGTTGTTTTACATATCAGGGTTGGCCACACATTTCAGTTGAAAATAAAGGGGATTCTGATACTTAAAAACTATAAAATTCAGTGCTGTGATAATGCTTAATTTTATGCTTAATTTTATACTTAAATTAATCCTGAGCATTAAGCATTGGAATTCTTCATGATTACACAATATCACCTTGATTTCAGGACAGTAATAATATTATTTGTGTTTGTTTTTGTATGTGCGAGACAGAGTTCTCCTCTGTCACCTAGGCTGGAGTGCAGTGGCACAATCTCAGCTCACTTCAACCTCTGCCTCCTGGGTTCAAGCAATTCTTATGCCTCAGTCTCCTGAGTAGCTGGGATTACAGGCATCTACCACCACACGCAGCTAATTTTTGTAATCTTAGTGGAGACAGGATTTCACCGTGTTGCCCAGGCTGGTCTTGAACCCACCTTGGCCTCCCAAGGTGCCCAGCCTGATTATTGTTATTAAGAGACATGCCCAGCAACTATACTGTGGAACTCTTAATGTAATCGCTATAAGTAATTATTGAGCTCTCTGCCCACTGCCTGTCTTAATGCCCCACATATGTAACATTTAAAAAAAAACTTTAGAGGTGAAGGATATTGGAGAAAATATATCTAATCATATTTCTCTTTTTACTTCTACTTTCTAGAAACTTGAAACCAAATGCATGTCTAAGAGATAACCACCATAAACAACTTTGTGACTTAAGATTCTGTTTCCTCTTTTTGTCTTCATATATTAATCTATGTTTCACCAAGCTATGTTTTTTAACTATTTTACTCTTTTATTATATTCTATTAT
The DNA here is from genome assembly GCF_001698545.2 of Rhinopithecus bieti. NCBI lineage: Eukaryota > Metazoa > Chordata > Mammalia > Primates > Cercopithecidae > Rhinopithecus > Rhinopithecus bieti. The sequence goes on from NW_016804832.1 coordinate 91,967, forward strand.
TCAAGATATGAGCTGGATTATTTATAACAGATCTGAATGGCCGGGTAAAAAGGTACTTCTCTCCTGTGAAAGGAATAATGTCCAGGGATTCAGGCTCCTTCAATCTTGCTGCTCCCTCAAATCTGCAGTCTGGTCCTTATTTGCATGGCGTATGATGGTGCACCCACCATGTCCACATCCCATGCAGTTAGATAAAGGCAGGGTTGGAAAAGCAGCACAGACTTTCTTCACAAAACACTACCAGGAACCTGTGCCCATCGGTTCCATATATCTCATTGGCCAAACCTAGTCACACATACAATCTTTATAAATGTGCCTTCATCTGTGGGTTCTTCTAATGTAAAAAGAAAGCAAAGAATAAATATTGGAAGAAGGAAACAAACTGCTTAGCTTTCTTAAGATTATAGCCTCAATCACTGGTTCTCACATGTTAGCATGCACCAGATTCATCAGTAGTCAGCTTATTCAAAGCAAAATTCATAGGCAACCAACACTGTTTCTGAACTAGAATTTCAAAGAGGCCTGGTAAGCTGAACATTTAACAATCATTTCAGGTTATTTTGATCATTGAGTAAATTTGAGATGCTGTAAATTATTTTTCTTGTTTTCAGTAAGATAACTATTCTTAACTAGATGATTCAGATATAATTATCCCTTTAAATCATGTTGGAGGATAAAAGGCAACAGGACAAATATCATCTCCAGTCTTGTCCTTAATATCCAACACATACCCTCCAAAGGGCCTATTCTATTCTCCTGTTAATCTCTCTTTTTAATGTATACCTGCCATTTCCCCCGAATTATGGTTTATGTCACAGTTCTACCTGAATTCATCTCTTGATCCCTAAATGCAGCCCCAACAGAACTCCAACGTTATTCTTGACCAAACATAATGCCATGAGGAACCACCAGATTAACAAATAATTACATGGCAACATGACAGTTGCCATGTTGGAGGCATGTGCAAATTATTCAAGATGACGAATAAAATGGTAGCATCATGAAAGTCTTGGAATGATCCTCAATATTAAATCTAGTTGGGGCAAATGGAAAAAATAGAGAACAAAGAAGCCCAGGTTATAGGAACAGCAGAGTCACAGAAGGCCCAAGATGTGCAAAGGCTTCTTGTGGTCACAGGTCACATCAAAACTCTGATCAGAACCCTGTGGGCCCATACTATATCCTAATTCCTTCTAATCCCTGTCTTCCTGCATTTTTCAAGATGGCTCATATACTGGTATCTTTCCAAAATCCTCTTCATTGGCTTTTCCTGATGTTGATTTGGTAATCATCAAAATGAATCTTCCCTGTTTGGGCTCTGAAGCCCAGCTATGCAAAGAGACCAATAAAAGTTCTCATAGACAGGCCTTTGAGTATGCTCGCCAATCCTGTGGGTTATACACCAGCAGACATCATGGTCAGAATAAACAGTGCTCCCTCCTGATGCCCCATTAGCCAATTCCTGGTTTTCTCCAGTATGTTTGTACTTAATCACATTGATTGTGTGTTTATGATTCCATAGCATTATAAAGCATGTTTATCTCCAGTTGAAAATTCTTATTTCTAACTTTGCAAAGAAAGGATGAGAAATTGGAATATTACAGAAATGTATTTAATGCTACATTTTTAAGTTCACACATCTTCCAGATCTACTGATTCTTGTATCAGATTAAAATAACATGCACTCACTCTCCAAACCATACTTACTAGGAGGTTAACAGTGTGTGTGTATATATATATCTAGTAAAGAGTTAAAACTGTCAATAAAAAAATGATCTAAAGAAAAGCAATTTCCACTATAGGTCTCTTAATGGATTGCAGCATACAAAGTGGTCATAAGGAAGCAAAATCTTCTGAGAAATAAAGAGGATATGGGAGATGAGGCCTGCAGCTACACATTCAGAATAAGCAGGTCCACACTTCCCTTGATAAAAATAAAATAAAATAAAAGAAAATAAAAGAAAAGCAGCTAATGACAGTGTGATTTTCATGTGCTATTGTAACTCTTAAGGTGATAAAACACACAGGCCTTTGCAATAATTAAAGCTGAATCTCATTTTCTACTGAGAATTTGGCATACAATATATACACTAGAGCTAAAATAATTCAAGAATACTTTGCCGGTACTATTTCTGCAATAAAATAGAACGAGTTTTAAAATTAAAATCAGAAACAAAAAAGATCATTTTAAGATTATGGAATTATTTATTTAAATAATTCCAGACAATCAACATAAAAATCAGTACACCTAATAAGAAAATGTGGCCAGGCATAGTGGCTCATGCCTGTAAATCCCAGCACTTGGGGAGGCTGAGGTGGGAGGATTGCTTGAGGCCAAGAGTTTGAGGCCAGCCTGGGCAACACAGGGAAACCCTTTCTCTACAAAGAAAAAAAAAAGTTCACTGACTGAATACGAAAATGTAAAAATAAAATAAAACTTGTACCCGTATATCAGGAACTACTACATACAAAA
>NW_016804832.1:94693-107526 GCF_001698545.2 Rhinopithecus bieti
AAAAAAAAAAAAAAAAAAAAAAATCATGAATTTTAAGAAACTTAGAAAAATAAAAGTTCAATATTTTGGGATTTAAAAACACTTTAATAAATATTGAACCAAATTACGTTCACTGTAGGAACACTCAATATTCCAAAAATGTTGACTCTCTAACATTAATTTATACAGTTATCTAAAATAATTTCTATACAAGTCAAAACAGAATTTTTGGATGTATTAATTCTAAGTTACTTAGAAAAATAAATAGACAAAATAAAGTAAAGAAGAAATGTTGTGGTGAAATGAGCAAGGAAATATTAATTAGCACTTTCATATTTTAAAATATAATATTTTGACATAAATAATACTGAAATAAAAGAATGCTGAAAATTAAACATAAAGTACTTATTTTATAAATCAATAAGACTAGTAAATATTCTAACCAGTTAACATAACTGGTTAATATTAAAAAACAATAGCCTTCACAATACTTGCCAAAGATCTCTAGGAGGTTAAAGTGCTAACTAAAAATTGAAACCATTTTTCAAAGAGGAATGAACTATGGGTAAATAGTTACATAATTTTGGAGAAAGAAAAGACTTTAGAAGCAAAATAACAAAACTTTACTAGTTCTTTACAAAAGTTTTATAGTTCTGTGTATTAAAAACACAATGAAAACATTAGAAGGAAAATAAGCTGGGGGCAAAAGATTCATAAAATACATGACTGAAACAGGAAAGTCTGGCATTGAGTGATCACAGGTGATCTGTAGGTTCAAAATATGTCTATGTACCACTGACCATGTAACTACTACCATATATGAAACAGAACAATCAGAACAAAAGCTAGTGCTTTTCTCATAATCTTTCTGTCTCCCGAGAGATAAATCATTTTACCAAAACTCAAAGTGACAGCCATTCTCTGCAGTCCTTTGCTACTACCAGGGCAGCTGAGGAAGGCACTCAGTGACCAACTGCATAAAAAACTGGTAAGGGAAATATTGAATCACTAGACTTGGGAAAGGATGAAACAGTGACACATAGCTTGGAATCAACCAAAAGTTTATGTCCAATTAATTCCAGGGCTATTGGAGATATGCCTTTTCTGTTATTGCTGCCTATATTTCTTCTGTGTTAACTGAAGTTTAAGTTAAAGAGTCATAAATTCTATAAATTCTACCATCTATATAACTGCACTTCCATTGCCCTAGTTCAAGATGTCATTGTTTTTCATTTGCCTACTGCCATGACCTTCTAATCTATCTCCTTCCTTCAGTCCATCACATCTCTCATCTAGAGATCTCTAAAGTGAGGCACAGATGCCCTAGGAGCTATAAAGTCAATCTCCTGAGTATTGGAAGAAATATTAGTCTATTTATTTTATTTTACCCCAAAATTCAATGAATGTAAAATTAAAAATAATTTATTTGTATATAATGGGCAGATAATATAGTACTTTTTTCCACAGAGCTGCTGTGAAGATTAGTTAGGGAAGAACAGTGCTTGGAAAACAGTAAGTTGTAAATGAAGATTAGCTGTAATTATTAATATGTAAGTCAATGCCAGCCATTTCCTCTGATATGGTAATAATCCTGAGGGCAAAGAGGACATTCAACAATGTGAAATAATTGACAGTTTCAGCATATTGTCTTACAAACCAGTTGAAGTCAGGTTTTGATTATTTTGTTTTAATCAAACTGGTCATCACAGAATAGTGATTTAAAAAAGATTTCAGCAACAAAATAGTAAAATAAAACACTAAATTTAAGATAGCATTAAAAAGCCAAGAAAATCACAACACTGATGCATTTAATCAGCTACATTCTGGCGCAGAACATGAACTAATCAAATCCAATATGGTTATGTAATTTTCTCCCAATATTAATATTAGCAACTACAAAACTTCTTACCTACATATTTAAAAACTCAGGAATACATTTTGCTCACCTATTAAAAGTGTTTGCAAATGATATAGTAGGTATAGAGCTGATTTTTTAAAAATCTGACAACTTCCAATTAATTTGTAACTTCTGTGTCATCAGGAAAGATGGGAATTTCCTAAGTTTTAATACAAAACTTTGCATAATTGAAGGGTAAGATTTGAAAGTGAAGAAATATTCTAAAATTGAATAAAATCATGGATATTGAATAAATATTATAACAACTATGAAAGTAATATGATTAAAGAATCAAAATAAACTGAACTAAGATAAGCACATCACAGCTTTTCACAAAGGGTAAATAAACTACGGAGTTGTTTTCTTTTAGGAAAATATTTATTCACATTGCTCTCAGTGTAAGCATACATAAATTTCATATAGTAGTGAAACTGTTACTATCTTAACTTTATATTAGGAAGCAAAGTATTTTACTGTTAATAAAATAAAATTTAAAAGAATTAAGAGTTGAATCCTATCTTTATTTTCCCCTTTTGTGTAATCTTATACATAATTTAGTACTATGGCACTAGCAATGTAACTTATAAACAAAAAGTATATGTTATATTATGAAAAAATCCAAAAAGCTGGGAAAACAAACGCTGCTGTAGTCTAATTCTCACAGCTGCTAAAGTTATTCTCTTAATACACACTCGAATCATGACTTACGCTTCTTTAAAAATCTGTTAATGGCTCCCAATGGCCTAATGAACAAAATGCAAACTCTTTAACAACATATATGAGTGACCGGGTCAAATATTTTCAGTCTAATATCTATGAGACTTTTCCCCTCTTAGACGTGACTAATTCCCCGTATTTCTATGACACTTAACCTGTAACTTTAACATAGTACTCACTTTTACTCTTTCAGTATTGTTAGGAGTTCTGTAGAAGGGTGAATAGAGCACTGGACAGAGTCAGGAAATCTCTGGATCCACCCAGCTGTACTGCTGTGTAACCAGGAGACACCGATTTGTCATTTTATATATCTGAGCTTCAAGTCTTTAAGATGGAGATAATGGAAGACTGCTGGAAATAATTTACCTAAATTTTGGAGTTAAGTCACCTGTCGCCAGCAGTTAGTAAATACTAGTTCATTAAATACTGGTGGACCTATGTGTTATTCAGAAAAATACTAATTTTCAAGTAAATATAATAAAACTCACTAACATCCATAGCTACATTTAACCTCCTTTAATTTTCAAGATACATTTAAATTTTATTCCCACTTAACATCTAAAGCATTTGATTATTTTTCCTATATTTGACTATTTCATTTTAGGATTAATACACATCTCTATTTGGACTGTAAAAATATTCACCACTTCTCACCATTTACTGAAAGGAGAGTTTGGGTGCTAAATGATCCCAGAAGTCCCAATCTAGAGTAGAATTTCTTTCTAATGCTCAACACATGGCAGAAATCACTGCAGGTAAAGTTTATCTGAGATCCGTCCTAGGAGATTTAATTAATCAAGTAATTAAATGAAATTATTTTAAAGTATTGTGATCACGTAGCCTGGTGAAAGACGGAAGGTTCTGGGAATTGATTCAGCTCTTCCACTGATGTGCATCACAAGAGACGCCACCTGTGAACCATATTAATTTGTGAAGCTTTGAGCCTTCTGGCAACCAAAGAAAGCAGGTAAAAGGAAGGGGCTCTGAGAAAATTGGATTTGATCTTTCTCTACACCCTACATATTCAGACCAGAAAGCAATTTCTTAACACACAGCTTTCCCCAAATTCACACATATGTAGAAATAAGGGAAGATACCCAGTGAGCATGTGTGTGACTTATAGGACAAAAAAGTTTCAAACTCAGCTGGGCTCATGTTGACAACTAAAAGCAATGTTTATGGCATATAAGAATGACATCTCTTTGTATATATTTATATATTAAATATAGTACAATCCATATTTTGAGTAAAAGAATATAAACATGCATCTACAAATATTCTATGGGCATTTCTCTAGGTGTATTGCATGAATATGTTTCATATAAAGTGTCACAGAAATTCATGTGTGGGTGGGGTCAATACAAAGGGAAAAGCAGTAACTCAGTCCCTATAGAATATTGATTGCTTTTAATAGCTCTTTGTTTGAATCCCAGACTAGAATTTACTAAAATATTCTGGCTGAAAACATTATTAATACAATCATTTACCTTTAAATTCTTTCTTGTTTCTAAAAATGCTATAAGACCCTGGAGAGTCCACCACTGCACCTTACTGCATACTTTAGACCTGAGAGTGCTCACATTTAGTTACTCATCAAGCAGAGAAAAGACAAACCCTAAAACTCATGAATTTTGGAAACAGAAAAATGATGAGGAGAAATAAAAGTATACAGTGAAGGTCTATGTCATTTATAGGCTCAAACTCTAAATTTTCCTTTCAGTAGGTGAAAAGAAGAATTCTTAATCATTAATTGAAGAAACCCTCTAAGAATACTAGCTCTTAAGGTAAATAAATAAGACTTTTAAAATACTGCAATACTCACCTGCGGGAAATAAGTATTAACAAGTTTCTGATGCATTCTGAATTTTTAAATTTGAAATTTTCAAATGAATTTGAGCTTGCTGGTGTTGAAAATCAACATGTAAAAACGAGTTCTTTTTATAGAAAAAAGAAATTTGAAGATATTATCTGACCACCCCGGCCCTGCCACTGACAAAACTATCTTTTCATGAATAGTTAATAAACAAATAATTTTTTTTTCTAAAATATATATGGAAGAAAATATCAAGATGGATATATAATGAAATTGAGTTTGAAAATTTTTAACTCACTTTCTGTGACCCCAGGTGTTAATCATTTGACAAATCTATCAGAACAAGTTTAGCGTAGCAGGGCAGGGTGCCAGTAATGGCATTGTTTAGCATCTCTCATGTTGAAATAATTTATGAAATTGAAAATAGTGTTCTTACCAGACATGCTCAAAATTAAACAAAATGTTATAGAACAAGACACTTTATGCTTTAGAGATGCAGTCAGTACTAAAATATTTACTGGTGAGAGAATACACTCCCCAGAATTATCTTCAAAGAAACCCAGAAACAAGGGTTAAAGTTGGAGGGAGTAATGGAGGAAACAAAGTTGGAGGGAGTAATGGAGGAAACAAGGTTTGTTATGTAAGTGGTACAATAGGTACATGTGGGTATATTATACTATCATTCTCTATTTGAAATGTTACATAACTGTTTAAATCTTATGCAGATATTAAATACAGCATTGTTGAAGAAAAAGAATGAAAATAAGCGAAATATTCATCAATGCAACTAAGAACTTATAAAAGCTATCAAAACTAATATCAAAATTATGCAAACCTCTTAAATGAAAGAGTACATCATGGAAAATGGGATTCCATAAATATATACACTTAGTATGTACCCACAAAAAATAAAACTTTTAAAAAGTATAGTATATCTGCTTCAGCTGTTATGACCATATTGTAAAGGAAAAGTGAATGAATATGATTTTATTTGTAGAAAAGGTAGAAAGGATTATATATATATACAATTTATTATATAAGCATTAGGAAACTAATAACTTTATTTATATCTCTATATCAACATGTATGTATGTGTATATAAAATGCTGCTATAATAAATTACTCCAAACTTAGGGGCTTAAAACACAAATTTACCTTATAATTCTGGATGTCAGAAGTCCAAAATGGATCTTACTTGGCGAGAATTAAGGTGTTGGCTGTTATATTCCTCATGGAGGTTCTAAGAAAAAATTCATTTTCCTGCTTTTGCCAGCTTCCAAAGGCCACCTGAATTCCTTGGCTTGTGACCTCTTCCTTCGTCTTCAACTCTATCTCTGACTGAACCGCCTGCCTCCTTCTTATAAGGACCCTTGTGATTATATTGATCCCACCTGGATAATTTAGGCTGCTCTTGCCATCTCAAAACCCTGAGTATAATCACATCTGCAAGGGTTTTTTTTGCCATGTAAGGTAATATATTGATAGGTTTAAAGGATTAAGATATGAACATCTTTGGAATGGGGATGAAATGGGTATTCTTCCTATTACAGATACATATCTTTCTGATGATGCACAAAGTCTGGTAATATTAGATTAATCAAAGGAAGACCATAGGACAAGTGGTCTGGGGTAGAAAAAAAAAAGATTCCTATTTACTGTCCTATTCTGCACTTTGTTTCCCGTGCATATGCATTATTTTAAAGCACCATGTTTTAAAAGTCACCAAAATGGGTAACCATTCTAAGTGATATTTTAGAAAGATATCATTGAATCTGCCAAAGTAAGTCAATAGTAAAATTATAGTTAAAAGATGACTTTAGTATAAAGAACCTTTTGGGACTGGGCATCAGTTTTAAATATTTCTTAAATTATAAAGTTTTAGTCTATGTCTACATTCATGTTAAGATAACTGGAGTCTACTTTAAGCATTACTGTACATTTAGAAAATCTAGCCATAACTTTAAAAATAGTCATCAGGAGGCTTGCATGTACTTTATCACTAGTTTCTTTATTAAGTTTAATTCATTCAAATGAATATGTTTCTTGGAAATGTGATAAAAGAAAAACTGACCAACAATACAAAGGGGTTTATTATGGTCTATCCCAGATATCACCTCTTCTCTCAGGTACCATAAGATAAATAGGTCTGGTATTATAGAAGAGCAGAAATGTGCACTTGTTTGTGGTTAAGAGAACAAAAGCGGCACTCACAGCCACTGTGTTCCATCAAAATGGATAGCATCTGTGGAAGCAGTCAGAGAAGTTGACGTGAGCTCTTTAATGGCCCAGGATTATAGAGAGAAGTGTCAGAACCAAGCATAAATGGGCATGAACACATACTCTGGTTTTTCTTGAGATCATGTAAGGCTTTTTTCTTTTATAACGGGCATGAGCAGCAGTGAATGGACAGGCAGCAATACTAATGTATGCCATGTCCACAAGCTTGGTTTGCTAAGTCCTAATGAAAAAATAACCAGAAGACATTTACTTTATTTCCTTTCCTTTAGTTTTCAGAACCTTAGTTTTTGACAATGATCAAGGAGTTGCAACAACTATGTCTTTTTTCCATCGTTTTACTCTGATTTCCCTAGATATTAAATGTTGCAAAGGAAACATCGGTTTTAAAGGTTGCTCTATTTCTGTTTCTGATCATTAACATTCTGCACAGCATGCCTCAGGAAGTGTAAAATGAAATGTGCAGATTCTAATTCTTATTGATCAAATAATGAGGGAGCCAGAAAAAGGTCATAGCTTAGATACCAGATTCATGAATGTACAATATCATGTCTCATTTTGGGACTGATATCTCAGTTGCAACTAACTTAATTATTAAATCTCATTAAAATATTTCTTGTGTTTTATAAAAGGATAAAAATTTATTCGTGGATTCCTCACACATTTGTACTCATGACAATTTTGTGTTCCATCCCATAGGTGGAGATAAACAAATCATGATTACATTTTTAAAAATCAGTAACACTTCTGAGATTTTACCACATGACATATACATAAATTGAAGTTTTCAGTTGAAAATATTTCTGGAGAAAAACACTAAGAGTTTTATCCTATACAATATATAGGGGCAGATGGGCTATTTCTCAGTGGCACACAGTTACTCTTAATTGCTATACTCTTTTCTCATTCCCTATTAATGAATTGAGACTATATGGATTTTGCCCTAGAGAAGGAAATGGAAGATTACATTTTGTATCTTTACTGTGTACCAATATTTTGTTTTTCTATGCACATCATTTAATTCTCATGGAAAGCTTGTGAGGATGGTGGCAACCTCAATTTACAAATGAGCAGTATAAAACAGAGGAATTAAGTAAATTGCTTGAGAGTGCTCAGCTGGTGACTTAAATGCAATCTAACAGATTCCAAATCTACACATCTCATCTCTACTACAACATACTCATTCCCATAGTACTTTTCATGTGGAACTAGGAATATGTCTACTAGAAATTCTAATATTGTTTACTTATTCAAGATGAAAGGACAGGAGTAGTGTCTCAAGCCTGTAATCTCAGTGCTTTGAGAAGTTGAGGTGGGAGGATCACCTGGATGACATAGCAAGACCCCATTTCTACAAAACAAAAAGGTCAAAGTGCACACTCACAAACCAATACAGGTAGTCTTCAAAAACATTCTGCTGTATTAAAATTTTAGAATCTTTGTCACTGTTAAAGTTTTCATTAATAAAATGATTGGAAAACTAACAAGTGTTTAACCTAGATATCACTTTGATTCATTATCACAAACTATATTGAGAGTAAAAGTTCCATAAAATCTGAACATAGACAAAAATTAGGTGTCAGTTTGTAAGGTGTAAGGTTGAAAAGTTCAATAGACTGATGTATTCTCTAACGGGTGTCTTAGTTTAAGGGGCAGAAACTGCTGGGTCCCACCAGGATGAACATGCTGTTGATGGAGTCCCTCTTATCTCCACAGAGGCTATTTGGTTTTATTCCTCCTATATGTGTGGGGGACTCTCAGCCAAACAAGAGCTGCATACAGCATGCCACCCCCCTTAAGAAGTGAGCAACTATCATCGTAAGATGATTCACAACATAATGAAAAAAAAATTGTTTAAATTCCATTAACACTTAATTGCTATTTCTTTTTTTTTTTTTAATTGTTATCTTTTACTGTTCCTTTCCTATTGGTTTCTTACAGCCTTTGAGACAACTTGCAGTCAAAGCCCGCTGAGAGAACTCAGGAAAATCACAGGCATTTCCCACAACCAATATGCCCAGAGTGCAGTGAAATTTTACAGCTGAGATCTGAGCTGTAGGCCTAATGTGTCTGCTGGCAAACAGTATTCAGTATTCTACTTTTTCTCATCCCTTCCCTCCTGGCCCCAGCCACACTGTGGAATTCCAAAAGTGTCTCATAACACTATTCAATTCTAAATTAGTCTTCATAAATCTTTTTCATAGTTTCATCTACTTTCATCAGCAATTTGTGATTGCCCCTTCAAAACCTTTTTACAAATGTCTTTCTCATAGCTGTCCTTATACAGCAATTTTCACTGACAGTTAAGATGGGGAAGACTATTGAACGTCCAAATAGCAGCTCTTCCGTCAAGTTCTTTTGTCATCATTGTTACAAACTCATCTTCCCAGCACATATTCTCTGTAGACAGGCCAAAGACGCTAAGATTTCCAAGTGGTATTACTTAGTTGTATGTGAAAGTGATATGCATGCCGTTATTTGAGTTGACGTTTTCATAAAAACAATGGTCTGCCTTACATTTGGAAGAGGCTGTCAACCATACTAACCGGTTTAAATAATAGTTAGTAAACTATAATAAGAAGCTGGGAAAACTCACCTTCCAAGCATTGCCGAATAATCAGGTAGGGCTAGTTAATGCCTAATTACTCACCTAAGCAGCCTGAAAAGTTCTGAACCATCAGGGTGGAAGTTCTTGTTAAAAAGGTGTAGGGGTCTGGATGCGGTGGCTCACGCCTGTAATTCCAGCACTTTGGGAGACAAAGGTGGGAGGATCACGACATCAGGAGATCGAGCCCATCCTGGCTAACACGGTGAAACTGTAAATCGAACCATTGTAAATCAGAAACTGTTTAGGGTTCAGTACTAGCCAAGGTTTCAGCATCTACTGAGGGTCTTGGATGGTATCCCCCATAGATAAGGGGAAACTACTGTACATGTAGTTAATTATAAATACCATCCCTCAGAACACATGTTTGGCAGTTTTCTTGTTTCCCATAAAGGAAATCAGCAGGTAATTAAAGCCTATAATTTTTTTCTGAGTGAGTTTTGCATATTGGGGAAGAGGAAAAAAATTATCCCTCTTGCATGATAACTAGCAAACAAATCTTCCTAGGGTCCATAATGCTAATGGGCCAGAGCCTGGCAAATGTATTCATGTACATAAGAGACATGAAAAAGTAAAATTCTGTGCATTTACTACTCAAACCCACAAAGATTTCAACAGATTTTCCATGATGTTTTGGGTTATACCAATGCCCAGAGAATACCTACATATAATAGAAGGTCATAAAACCCCACACCACATCTGAATGTGATAATTCAATCACAGCCAGATTTCAGGGGTTAGAACAATGTTCTAAAAAGTGGTGACATTTGTGATTGCCAGCAACTTTCTCCCTCATAATCCAAGAGTAGAGTAGATGAACTAATCTAGGGCTCCTTAGGAGAGACTCTGGTGAAAGAAAGATCAATTAAGCCTTTAATCTAAAAACTAGGGATCTGCCATGGCCTCTAATAATTGTGCTTAATTACCTCAACAGCAGGGAGTATGCCATTGCCAGAAATATAACCCAGGATAATGGTGCTAGAGTTTGCATGGTTTAGTTTAAGCTTCAGTTATATCATTCACCCACCTTTCACAAACCTTCACCTTGGCAAATTCAGGTAAGTCAAGTTGGAATCGAGTCAGCATTAGGAAATCTGTGAAGCTCATGAAGTTTGACTGCAAACACTCTCAACTCTCTTTCTACCATCATATTTTTCTTTTCTTTTTCTTTTTTTTTTTTCCGAGGTGGAGTCCCACTCTATCGCCCAGGCTGGAGTGCAGTGGCACGAACTAGGCTCACTGCAGCTTCCACCTCCTGGGTTTAAGTGATTCTCCTGCCTCAAGCTCCCAAGTAGCTGGGACTACAGGTGCCCACCACCATGCCCAGCTAATTTTTGTATTTTTAGTAGAGACTGGGTTTCACCATGTTGCACAGGCTGGTCTTGAACTCCTGACCTCAAGTGATCTCCCCACCTTGACCTCCCAAAGTGCAGGGATTACAGGCATGAGCCACCATGTCCAGCCTACTTCTGTTTTTATAATCTTCTTTATAGCTTTGATGAACCTTTGGATTCATTCCATGTGCCTAAGAAAAATCTAACTTAGATTTCATTTTGCAGACACTTTACTCAATTGATTTAATCAATAACTTGTTTCTACCTAAGCAGCTAATATGTTCTGAGTCCACTGGAAGCACTAGGAATATAATATTGCTAAGACATCATATTACCCTAAAGGACTTTAAGTCTAATTTGGAGGAGAAGGTAGATGTATGAAACAATTGCTGAAGAACAGTGTACAATAAAATGTTAAAGTAACTCATACTGTATATGCAAAAGTACGTAGAGAAGTAGCAAACCAGTGTGAAACTGCAAAGTGGAAAAATTTTTGGAAGACGTGAGACTAGAACCAAACTTTGAAGTCTGAGAAGAATGTGGTATGGGAAGAAGGCATTGTAGATGGAAAACAATTAAATTATGATAATATTAAAATAGAAGCTAGTGAATATAATACCACCCTGCTTAAACAAAATGTGGCTTTTTATTGAGCTTTCATTACTTCATCTCAAACAATAGTGATATACAGTCAGGTGTCACTTAATGACGAGGATGTGTTCTGAGAAATTAATCCTTAGGTGATTTTTGTCATTGTAGGAACACCATAGAGTGTACTTATACAAGCATAGATGGTATAGCCTACTACACACATAGATTATATGATATAGCTATTGCTCCTAGACTACAAACCTATACAGCATGTTACAAATTTGTGTTTAGTACAGCATGTATCAAATATTGTAGGCAATTGTAACACAATGGGAAGTATTTGTGTATCTAAACATAGAAAACAGTAAAAATATGGTATAAATGATAATAAATGCTACACCTGTAAAGGGCACTTACTGTGAATAGAGCTTGCAGAACTGGAAACTGCTCTGAGTGAATTGGCGAGTCAGTGGTAAGTGAATGTGAAGGCCTAGGACATAACAGCACTACTATATACTTTATAAACACAGTACACTTAGGATACACTAAATTTATAAAATAATCTTTCACTTTCTTCAGTAAGAAATTCACCTTAGGTTACTGTAACTTTATTTTTTAAATGTCTTCATTTTTTTAACTTTTTGACTCTTGTAATAACACTCAGATTAACATACAAATGCATTGTACAGTGTTTTCTTTCTTTATATCCTTGTTCTACAAGCTTTTTCTGAATTTTTTATTAGTAATTAACATTTTTAGTTAAATTTTTCACAAGCTTTATTTCATTTAAAGTTCATATGGAACCAAAAAAGAGCCCGCATTGCCAAGACAATCCTAAGTCAAAAGAACAAAGCTGGAGGCATCACGCTACTTGACTTCAAACTATACTACAAGGCTACAGCAACCAAAGCACCATGGTACTGGTACCAAAATAGAGATATAGACCTTACACATGTTTAATGTCGTTACGGTTATTGTCACTTAAAGAACTGAGTTGTAAGAAGGTTAAGTATTTATCAAATGCTGTTATCTACGTTGCTACCATAAGTGGTGAGCCAGAATTTGAACCATTTGCTCTGACCCCAAAATCAACGTTTTAAAGACAAAGTAAAATTGTGGGTTATCTTTGTGGCATAAAATTAGGGAAATGGGAAAAGGAGAACATAAATGAAAGAAAGGTCTGAACTACTATATACTATTTTAAGATTTTCTTCAATACATTCTTTTATTATTATTATTATACTTTAAATTCTAGGGTACATGTGCATAACGTGCAGGTTTGTTACATATGTATACTTGTGCCATGTTGGTGTGCTGCACCCATCAACTCGTGCTTTACATCAGGTATAACTCCCAATGCCATCCCTCCCCTCTCCCCTCTCCCCATAATAGGCCCCAGTGTGTGATGTTCCCCTTCCCGAGTCCAAGTGATCTCATTGTTCAGTTCCCACCTATGAGTGAGAACATGCGGTGTTTGGTTTTCTCTTCTTGGAATAGTTTGCTGAGAATGATGGTTTCCAGCTGCATCCATGTCCCTACAAAGGACACAAACTCATCCATTTTTATGGCTGTATAGTATTCCATGGTGTATATGCGCCACATTTTCTTAATCCAGTCTGTCACAGATGGACATTTGGGTTGATTCCAAGTCTTTGCTATTGT
>NW_016804832.1:108458-136756 GCF_001698545.2 Rhinopithecus bieti
GTTCCTGATACCAAAGCCTGGCAGAGACACAACAAAAAAAGAGAATTTTAGACCAATATCCCTGATGAACATCGATGCAAAAATCCTCAATAAAATACTGGCAAACCAAATCCAGCAGCACATCAAAAAGCTTATCCACCATGATCAAGTGGGCTTCATCCCTGGGATGCAAGGCTGGTTCAACATACGCAAATCAATAAACGTAATCCAGCATATGAACAGAACCAAAGACAAAAAACACATGATTATCTCAATAGATGCAGAAAAGGCCTTTGACAAAATTCAACAGCCCTTCATGCTAAAAACTCTCAATAAATTCAGTATTGATGGAATGTATCTCAAAATAATAAGAGCTATTTATGGCAAACCCACAGCCAATATCATACTGAATGGGCAAAAACTGGAAGCATTCCCTTTGAAAACTCACACAAGACAGGGATGCCCTCTCTCACCACTCCTATCCTTCAATACATTCTTACAATAGGCTAGAGAATCTCCTGTTCAACATCTTCATGTACCATTTTTCCAGTTCCTGATTTACAGACCATTCTGTTACTCTAGAGTGAAGTGTACAAACCTCCTTCTGTCTTCTGCAGCTCACCAGTCACAGAGCCCAAGACTTTCTGCAGCTGGCTGTTGTTCTCCTCTTTCAGTCTTCAGGGACTAAATTTAGTGCTTAATGAGATGAATTGAATGCACTCACTTCTGCAGGTGATCCATGCCAGAGCTTATGTACATTCATGTAAATGAAGATAGTCCTGGGAATCCTGAAAAATCAGATGATCATATTAAATGTTCTACATGTTTCCTTAAGAAAGAGTTTACAGTGACAATAAGATGCCTGGACCAGACAAACATTCCGTAGGAGATATTTCCAAACAGTTCAGATTTGAACAAGTTATTCTGAAGCAAGTTAAGTAGATTTTGCCATTGGAATGCAAAGCCATGGGGTCTGTTTTGTTTCATTTTGTTTTGCTTTAGGGGGGCAGTGGAGGTGCCACACACTTTTTAAAAACAATTTTTTATTTCTATAGGTTTTTTGGGAACAGGTGGTATTTTGTTGCATGAGTAAGTTCTTAGTGGTGATTAGTGAGATTCTGGGGCACCCATCACCCAAGCGGTAAACATTGAACCCAATTTGTAGTCATTTATCCCTCACCTCCTCCCACTCTTTTAACTGAGTCCCCAGAGTCCATTGTATCATTCTATGCCTTTACATCCTCATAATTTAGCTTCCACTTACGAGTGAGAATATACAATGTTTGGTTTTCCATTCCTTGTAGTTCCATCCAGATTGCTGCAAATGCCATTAATTCATTCCTTTTATGGCCGAATAGTGTATGTATATATACACACACACACATATATATGTGTGTGTATGTGTGTGTAAGTGTGTGTGTATATATGTATGTGTGTGTACACATATATATCTCACAATTTTTTTATCTACTTGTTGACTGACGGGCATTTGGGGTGGTCCCATACTTACGCAATTGTGAATTGTGCTGCTATAAATATGCATGTGCAATTATCTTTTTCGTATACTGGCTTCTTTTCCCAGTAGTAGTGATAGATACCCAGTAGTGGAATTGCTGGATCAAATGGTAGTTCTACTTTTAGTCCTTTCAGGAATCTTCAAACTGCCTTCCAAAGTGATTGCACCAGTTTGCATTCCCATCAGCAGTATAGAAATGTTCCCTGTTCACCCCATCCACGCCAACATCTATTATTTTTTGATTTTTTTTATTATGGCCATTCTTGCAGGAGTAAAGTGATATTGCATTGTGTTTTTGATTTGTATTTCCCTGATCATTAGTGATGTTGAGCGTTTTTCCATATGTGTTTTGGCCATGTGTATATCTTCCTTTCAGAACTGTCTGTTCACGTCCTTAGCCCACTTTTTGATGGGATTGTTTGTTTTTCTGTTGCTGATTTGAGTTCCTTGTAGATTCTGCATATCAGTCCTTTGTCAGATGCACAGATTGCAAAGATTTTCTCCCACTCTGTGGGTTATCTGTTTACTCTGTTGACTGTTTCTTTTGCTATGCAGAAGCTTTTTAGCTTCATTAAACCCATCTATTTGCCTTTGTTTTTGTTGCATTCGCTTTTGGGTTCTTGGTCTTTGCCTAAGTCAATATCTAGAAGGGTTTTTCTGATGTTGTCTTCTAGAACTTTTATGGTTTCAAGTCTTCAATTTAAGTCCTTGATCCATCTTGAGTTGATTTTTGTATAAGGTGAGAGATGAGGATCCAGTTTCATTCTTCTACATGTGGCTTGCCAATTATCCCAGCACCATTTGTTGAATAGTGTGTCCTTTCCCCACTTTATGTTTTTGATTGCTTTTTCAAAGATCATTGGCTGTAAGTATTTGGGTTTATTTCTTGGTTCTCTATTCTGTTCTATTGGTCTATGTGCCTATTTTAATACCAGTACCATGCTGTTTTGGTGACTATAGCCTTAGAGTATAGTTTGAAATTAGGCAATGTGATTCCTCCAGATTTGTTCTTTTTGCTTAGTCTTGCTTTGGCTATGCAGACTCTTTTTTGGTTCCACATGAATTTTAGGATTATTTTTCTAGTTCTGTGAAGAATGATGGTGGTATTTTGATGGTAATTGCATTGAATTTTTATATTACTTTTGGTAGGATGGTCATTTTCACAATATTGATTCTGCCCATCCATGAACATGGAGTGTTTCCATTTGTTTGTGTCATCTATTATTTCTTTCAGCAGTGTTTTGTAATTTTCCTTGTAGAGTTCTTTCACCTCCTTGGTTAGGTGAATTCCTAAGGCTTTTTTTTTTTTTTTTTTTTTTTTTTTTTTTTTGTGCATCTATTGTAAAAGAGGTTGAGTTCTTGATTTGGTTTTCAGCATGGTTGGTGTTGGTGTATAGCAGAGCTACTGATTTGTGTACATTAATTTTGTATTCTGAAACTTTGCTGAATTCATTTATCAGTTCTAGAAGCCTTTTGGAGGAGTCTTTATGGTTTTCTAGGTATAGGATCATATCATCAGCAATAAGAAACAGTTTGACTTCCTCTTTACCAATTTGGATGTTCTTTATTTCTTTTTCTTGTCTGATTGCTCTGGTTTCTTGTCTGATTGCTAGGACTTCCAGTACTATGTTGAATAGAAGCAGAGAAAGTGGGCATCCTTGTCTTATTTCAGTTCTCAGAGGGAATTTCTCTGAACCTCACAGAAGGTTACATGCTGAACCCCACAAAAGGTAACATATCTCACCACAAATGGTAACATGTATCAAATGCAGATCTAATCCTATTTGCTTTTTATTTCTTTATCAGAGCAGAGTGTTTTCTCTTTTAAAACAAACCAGTAGACACACACACACACACACACACATACATACATGCTTTAGTTGTATATGTTTTGTCAAGGGTCATATTCTAAGCATCTGGACAAGATTTTGAAAGGCAACTTTGCATAACATGACATTTTCATCTCAAAAATATTAATGCTTTCTATACACCAGCCATGACACTCAAATAATAAGTTGATAACTGAAAATTTTAGTTAAAACCTGTTTTGGTATCAGATAAATTAAAATCCAGTTGCTTTTCTGAAATCAGAACCAATTGAGACGTTAGTTTATTTTTGTTGTTGCTGTTGTTGAGACGGAGTCTTGCTCTGTCGCCCAGGCTGGAGTGCAGTGGCCGGATCTCAGCTCACTGCAAGCTCCGCCTCCCGGGTTTACGCCATTCTCCTGCCTCAGCCTCCCGAGTAGCTGGGACTACAGGCGCCCGCCACCTCGCCCGGCTAGTTTTTTGTGTTTTAGTAGAGACGGGGTTTCACCATATTAGCCAGGATGGTCTCGATCTCCTGACCTCGTGATCCGCCCGTCTCGGCCTCCCAAAGTGCTGGGATTACAGGCTTGAGCCACCGCGCCCGGCCGGTTAGTTTATTTTTAAAGCTGAATTTTATCAAACAGCTATTTGTTGGAAAATACACTTTCCAAATGGAACTACTTGCAGGACTAAAGGACACCTTTATTGTGGGAAACTCAGTAAAATGCAAATTCCAATTTAGTAGGCCTGGGGTGGGTCTGAGAGTCTACAATTCCTAACAAGCTCCCAGGTGTTGATGTTGCCGGTAAAACAGCCACACCTGGAGTAGCAAGACTGTGGCATGTGGAGCGTGGAGCATGCTTTTAAATCTTTCAGAGACTTACCTTCTCATCTACCACCACATTCTGTATGAATCAAGTAAAATATCTACTACTTTAGTAAAATATATCTACTTAATATAAAACTGTGCAATGGTACAAAAGAAAAACTGTGACTGCTTAATGAGTATTGATGGTTTGTTATAATTAGTTAATATTTTTCTCTTTGCGTTTCCTCCCAAATGAACAAGCAGATACAAAAAATAAGGCGGAAAGGTCGGGGGGAGAGGGAAGCTTATTTTGCCTGTAATGAACTCTGACTCAATTTCTAACGTTTGACTACTGACAGCTGTCAATCCCACACACTCCCCGGTTCCTTCTGTTCTACAATTGGCAAACAAAGAAAGCCTGGGTTCTCTTTCATTTGCCACCTGCGGGAAGTTGAAACCAGGTAAGTCTCTGTCTTCCTGGGAACCCTCAACGGGCCCTACACTCTAAACCCAGTAAGCACCCAAAGCCAGTCTCCTTTCCCAGATCTCTCAAGTCATTTTTTAACATCCTTGGGAGTTTTACTGCTGTCCCCATAAAGCCCCATGATATAAACAATTAAGCTTTTTATACCTTGTGGTACATGTGTGCTATCGTTATTCTGGACATATGAATCACATTTTTGGTGAGGATCCATTTTGTCTCTGCAGAGTGTCCCAGTAGACTGCCTTCAGACATATGTGTAACGAGTAACAAAACAGAGGAAAATGTTTCATTTGATTTCAAATTGGTATTTGAACTGGAATGGATGGATTCCTAAGAATTAAAAGTAATTTTAAAAAGTATGTAATCTGCTATTGTTTAATTAAAGGATTGGAAGTAAATAATATGATAGAGCACAATGGGAAGCAATGATTTTTTTTAAAAAAAATTATGTACCCCCCTTAAATTGTGGCTTCTTAATTATATATGTGTACATATATATATATATATATATATGAGCAAAAGCAACTTCAGTTCAATTTATTTGATGACTGTTTTAAGCATGACAAGATTTGTCTTACTTGAACAAGCACTTTGTGAAAATTAGTAAACAGTATCAGAAGTCTCTCACGGAAGATCTACATTTTGAATAATAACACAGTCATTATGTGATCCAGAAAAGGGTCAGTTATGATTTTGGGTGATTGATCACAATTGTGCAACCTAAATCATCCACAAATCAAGTTTCCATGGCAGTTACTGGTTTCTTTATATAAATCCAACATATTAATCCATTTATCTCTCACAAAATACATAGTTTCCAAGAACAAGTATGTTGTCTTAATCCTTACCTCATCTCCAGAACCTAATACAGATAGTATTCACTCAGTAAGTCTCTGTTGAATGAAACTCATCCCACTAGAATTTACTGAATGACTAAATTGTCAGGCAATGTTCCAATTACAGAGGCTAAAGATGTTGGATACTTTAGACACAAAATATTTTAAATTAAAATTATCTGAGTGCATTGGTTATAATAATTTTCCTTTCACTAAGAATGTTCCAGAAGTACACAGGTGGATGGCCAAAAGTCTGACTTATTTCATGACTCCAAATTTCAGGCCAAATGTTGAAAGTGTGAGGTATAGGCAGGTGACCAAGCCAACCCCATTAGGATTATTATCCAGAGACTTTCCTAGGGCGATCAAAAGGAAGGTGGCCAACCCAGCTCTGAAGTGGAGAATAAAGGATGTAAAGATCAAGAGCTAGAGATAGTCATGTTCTTTATCCTATGGAGGAAAACGACTTTCAGACTACTTGAAAGATGGATTCAACCATACCTTTAGGCCCACAAAAATGACCTATTAATTCTTTATGTTGGCTTTGAAAGGTGTGGACTGGGGAAGGAGAGAGGGAGGTATTTATCAAGAACAGGTGATGACTGGGAGTACTTTGGCAAAGAGTGTTCCTTTTACACAGGAGGGATGAAAGAGGTTGAGTGTACTTCGACCAAGAGAGGAAAGTGCAGCTAGGAGGAAGAAAGATCAAGAGGTTCCAGCTACATAGTTTCTCCACACCCCAAAACTGAGAATTACCCTATTGGTTTTCAGAAATTGTGACGCCAAGAGTACTGGGGAAGTTTGTGATAAATGCCAATCTCTCAGCCCTGGGCCCCAGAGATTCTGAATCATGCGACTGGGAAGGAGAGGGCTGAGGTGGAGTGGAACAGATGGGCCATATAAATATTATTTTGAGATTTACCTCGAGTATAAGTGATACACGTGATTCACAGATATGACTGGTTCCTGTATTCTTTTCCCTTCTGTTATCACACATGTGCATGACCACAGAAATGTTTGCTTATGATTCCAAACTCAGTCCATTCAGAGCCAGTCTGTGCCATCCACTCTCACCATTCCAAACACCAATCTTATATGTCTTTTTTCTGTCTAACAACATCTGTCTCTATTGCTCTTTTATTTTCAGAAAATACACTATACTATGATTTGTTTCTCTTCCCAACTTACTAATGATCTTGGAGTTCCTTCTACAATCGCAAATATATATATACATATATATATACACACACACACACACATATATATATATATATATATATACACCATTCTTTTTGGTGGCTATATATAAATACATAATTGGATGCATCAAACATTGTTTCACCATTGTTTTTGAGATATAACCTCAGAATTTTTTTTCTATTTTTTCTATTACAAGAAACCATGCAATGAACATTCTCGTACCAGATCTTGATGAACGTAGATAATATGTTCATAGAGTAAAATTTTAGAAATACAAGTTATTGGATTAAAGAATATGGGCATTTAAAAACTTCTCAATGTTCAAATTTTTTTCTCCAAAATATTTACTCTAAATCCTATTACCAATTAGAGAGAATAAGCATGCCTTTTCCCTTAAGCTTCATCAGTATTGCACATAAACAAGCTTAAGAATTTTTACTCATCAGATAAGTTTGAGAAACTCAGTTTTATTTGCATTTATTTGATTATGAATAAGGTATATCCTTTATATTATTTTAAGCCTACTCTATCTTGTAAAAGGTAAATTATATGTTCATATTTGAATGTTTTCCTGTTGCTTTAGTTTGTAATATTATTTTATAAAAGTGCTTAGAAAATTAATAAACTAATTCTTTTGTATGCCATCTAGGCTAAAAACACTTTTCAGAAGCAGTTTTATTTTTTATTATCTGTAACATAAAAGGGTCTGTCAAAAAATGTGAAGAGTCTGCAATTTTACCCTGCTACTTGAAAGTTTCACAGAAACTGTGAAAAGAGCTGTGGTTCAGTGTCCCTTTGCTTTGATTCTTCTGAATGCCCACAGTTGCAATTGCCAGAGAGGTTTCACAATATTAAAAGATCTGCTTCTAAGGTCTGCCCATCTTTGCACTATTTAGCAATTTTTTCTACCACTCAATTTAGATTGATATATCATTTTACTACCATAAAAATGGAAAGTTTATTTCCATTAACTGCTAAACATTTAAAACATTTTCCATTTAGACCCACTCCTCTTTTTTCTTTGATAGGTACTTGAATTCTGATTTTTGGCACTTTTAATACTAAAATGTTAGTTATTATGTTTTTAAATGTAATGTTCTTCAAGAAATTAATTAAAAGTGATGTCCATCAGACCCAAATACCTATCACTCAGTGCTCTTCCCAACTTGTAAAGGTTTACTGGCTTTTTCAGTCAAATTTTTCTCACTACACAGTGTAAAATAGCAGTGCTTCTCCTGAGCAACTGGTTTGTTTTCATCCCATAGACACTGAACCAATAATTCATCATATTGTCCTCTCTACCTTTATTACCTAAAAGCTCAAAGCCAAATCTATGTCCTGCCACTAGGATCTGTAAAGGAAACCTCCGTCATGCAAACTGTGACTAACCTCACCGTGTATTTGTTGTTTTTTCACTATTATTTCCTCTTTTGCTTACTTGCTTGTATCACATACTCTTTCATAGAGTGTCTTAAATAATTGTGGGGACTAAGCAGAATATAAATTAATTAATTAAACTCAAGCATTGAGAGAGTTCCCAGTGAACCAAAGTTCTGCCTCATTATGTTCACCTTCTACTGGTTGACAAAATCATTCTTAAAATAAAATGTCCTTCAGTGAACTCTTAGCCACTCATCAAGGCATCAGCATCATTTGTTAAGCAACATAAACTTGAAATTAACATTGTTCCCATTAGTAGCCCACATACACAAAGTGCGTCACCTCCTTCCCAGGGGCTGATCAGAAATCATTCTGTCTTCCATCTGCTGCTTTTGGCTATTTATTTGATGCTGTGAAGCATACCCAGGAAAGCCTTGAAGCCACAAACTTCTCCCTTTTCCCATTTGTAGCACCATGATTAGGAAGGTACAAAACAAAAATAAACTAACAAAACCACACAGAGCCAGGCTCCCATGCGGCAGCATTCAGTGCTTCCCTACTTTTGGCTGCTTAGTGGTTCTCGTCATTACCTGACTCTCAAGGGCATGTTTATTTACATTTGGACAGAAAAGCAGACTTTCTCTCAATCCTTTTTGTTTGACTTTCTGGTATTCATAAAGCAATATATATTAAAAGAGTGCTCTTAGTGTAATATTCATTTAAGAGCAAGTATTTCAACCTGAATGCAAACCCCCAGAAAGGGAATGTATGTGCGCAGATTTCATAAATACAAACCAGTACACGTCTTCAGATCAGCATCTCTCCCAGCAATGTACAATTGTGTGACTGTGACTTTGACCCAGGCTGCTAAGGAACAAGTATCTCTGCAGTGACGCAGGAGGCTGAACAGGAAGTGCCCGCTAAGTGTATTTGGTGACTCATATCCATTTGCTCTCCAGCTCACTGCAGTTTGCTCATTAGCATCGGTGCTGGGGGCTAATGGATACTCAGTAGGAAGTAATTTTTCATTGTAAATGTCTGGTGAAAAAAAATGGAAATGAAAACCCAATGAGCACTTGGTTACTGACAAAGCTTTCCAAGACTGACAGAGATTGTGTTTTGAGAGGTCTGGTTACAGGGTTCAGTAGTGAATTTCAGGTTCTTAGGACTGATTACCTTCATCTTAAAATAGGCTTTCAATCTCCCCCCAACACACACAAAGTGTGAAATAAATGAAGCTAAGTCAGAGAGTTATATTTATCTGTATTGTCTGTTTCCTTTAAAACTATTAGAGGGAATTTTTAAAATACCATGTATTCATTATGTGTCCAAGCATCCAGTGGTGTGTTGGTAAATGTTTAACAACTGTCTCTGGGTAAAAAGAAAAGGCCCTGATTTCCACTGTTTGCTGATTCCCATGGTGTAAACACTCCCACCACAGCCAATTTCAAGCTACAACTTGAGTCTCTGAATGCAGAATTAGGAAACAATGGAAACAATTATGGCTCTTTTAAGCCAGTAAGCACCAGTTCCACCTTGCCCTGACACTCCTCTAAATGCAAATGGGGGCTCATCTTCATGTAGAATGAAAAAGCACCATCCTTTTCACAGAGTATCCCCAAAATCAAAGCATGATTCTGTTAGACTGCATGCCACATATATAGGTATTTATATAATTTTATTTAGCTTCTGCTTTTTTTATTCTCATTCCTCGCTCATTCAGTTCTCTTGGGTTTTTCTAGTGGCCCTAGGAGTAATATTTGAAATGTTATAGGAATAGTCAACTCACTAAAAAGAAAAACTGGAGTATTATCTAATACTAAGCAGTTTTTTAAAATTTCCTTGCACAGTAAGACTTTTGCACTATGGCACAAAATCATTGATATATTAACCATGTAGAGTACCTTATTGCTTGCCATTGTAAGCTCTTCAGAATTTTGTTTTGTATCCAAATGTTTAATGCTTTTAATGGTGACTATTTTTCTGAAAGTTATAAGAGAAGATGAAATATTTCTGGGAATATGTCTATACTTACCTTTGGAAAGTGAAGTGAAAATCTTGGTATTTAAATGAATGAAAGTCTAACACCTGATCAATTTAATGCCACAAATCATGAATCTATTGCCTAAAAAACTAGATTGACTATAGCTAAAGTACTACCAAAATATTCTATATTAAAACTCCAGAATGCACACGAACTTAAGACAAAAGACATCTAAGAATAAAGATTGTGAAGCAGTCTAGTTGTATGTTCCTCAAGGCCTGGAACAGTGGGTTAGAGTTTGACTGCTGGAGTCAGACTGCTTGATCTAAATGCCAGTTCTGACATTTACTAGCTGTTTGGTCTTGGGCAGGTTGCCCAAGAGCTCATCCTCTCCACCACAGTTTCCTCCACTGTTAAGTGGGGACAATAATAATACCTAATTCACTGGGTTATAGTAAGGATTAGCTCTGTCAATATTTATAAAATGCCTTTATAGGCACATAAGTGCTTGCTAAATAAATTTAAAGGAGAATTTTCAAAGACTAAAAAAAAAAAGGAAAAAAACTAGTGAATTAGAGGTCAAATCTAAACCTTTCAAGGGAGCTGATTTATAGAAGAAAGTGTAATTTCACCTAATAATTACATGAATACTCAATATCGCTCCTACTCCACTGACCGTGTAAATTAATGCTAATGTATCACACTGATTTGCAAGTAAAAAATTTAACAGCCTAAGTAAAAGAAGCTACATCTTCCTATTTCAATCAGCCTGGAGAAAATCTTCTTAAATGGGAACATTCAAGTAGTCAAAAGGGTATCATTCTGATTATTAATAAAGACATGCATGGAACTATAAAACATTCCCATCTTCATAGTATTTAATGGCAGTGGCAGAGGCAGGGGAGCATAGATTAAGGCTCTAAGGAACTCTGAGGGATTACTAATATCTGAAATATCACTGAAAGTATTTAATGGAGCTATGATTCACAGCTCCTGTCAAATATCAGCATGCTTTCAAAATTCAGAGTTGGATTTAAGTCAGGCATTACTTTCTAGTCTATAAACCCTGGGTGATGACAATGAAGTGCTATAGTGTTAATATTGAACAGCAGTGCACTGAAAGGAGACAGGCCTAGGTTCTCTACTGTGTCTGCTCTTTCCAGTCCTAACTTCTCTCTTTTGGTTCCTCCTCGTCTCATTCTGCTGACCTCCCGCTAAGCACCAAATCTTCCCTTTCTCAACCAACGTAATAGACCTGGCCTCTGCCCAGTTTCACAGCAACCTGTTGACAATATTTCTACTTCTATATTGTGTGGCTGTTTAAGTCTTTTTACAGGTCTAGAAGTACTTGTTTTATGAATGTGGGTGCCCCAGTGTTGGGTGTGTATATATTTAGGATTGTTAAATCATCCTGTTGAAATGAAACCTTTATCATTGTATAGGGCCCTTCTTTGTCATGTTTAACTGTTGTTGGCTTAAAATCTATTTTATCTAATAAAAGAATTGTGACCCCTTCTCTTTTTGTTTACTGTGTGCATGACAGATCTTTCTCTAACCCTTTACTTTGAGTCTATGAGTGTCATTACATATGAGATTGGTCTCTTGAGACAGCAGGTGGATGGGTCTTGCCTTTTTATCCAGCTTGCCACTGTGTGCTTTTTAAGTGAGGCATTAATTGGAGATTTCTCAAAGAACTTAAAGCAAAACCACCATTTGACCCAGCAATTCCATTACTAGGTGTAATTGGATAAGGAAACATATACACCATGGAATACCATGCAGCCATAAAAAAGATCAAAACCATGTTCTTTGCAGCAACATATATGCAGCTGGATGCTATTATCTGAAGTGAATTAATGCAGGAACAGAAAACCAAATATTGCATGTTCTCACTTATAAGTGGGAGCTAAATACTGAGTACAAATGGACATAAAGATGAGAACAGCAGACACCGGGGACTACTAGAGGGGCAAGGTAGGAGGGAGTCAGTGGTTGAAAAACTACCTATCAGGTACTCTGCTGATTTCCTCACAGGTTCCCATGCTCCTTTGAAGTTCCATTCTTCTTGTCCAGAGCATGGATACTATACTTGGTAGTAGGATAGTAAAAATGAAAACCATACAACAAGGATGGTGGAGGAAATAAGTGGAAGAAACCCAGTATAAAGTTAATATGAAGAAACAGACAAATCAGCTCTGAACCACCAAGAGCTGACTTCTCAATAAGAGAGACTCCAGACTTCTCAATAAGAGAGAAAAATAAAACTCTTGTTTGTTTATGTCAGTGTAGTTATATTTCTGTTACATGTAGCCAAATATAATAATCTCTTCTATATTTCCTTTTTACATGTAAGAGAATACAAACTTGAAGACATTAAGCAGCATGCCCGCAGTCACAGAGCTCCCAGATTTGCCCTCAACTTGTCTCTTTGATGCAGAACCCATTCTCTTTCCACTCTTCCATACTACTTTATAGACATACCAACATTCTGTGTAAAATCTGGAAAAGAACTCAGAAAGCATACAACCAAAATCCTCATGTTAATCATGAGAAACTTGGAATCCAGAACAGGTAAATGATCTGCCATTCTAAATTGTGATCAAGAGTGAAATGTAACAATCCAGGACTCTCACCACTGAATATACTCAGGAGTCATTGAGACAAAACAGATGGAAAATTAACTTGAAACCAAAATTAAATGTCTATGATTCAGGGAAAAGAAACTGAGATTTACAATCCTGAAGAACACAAGAAAAAAATTAACTACAACAGATTGTATTGGCAATGGTGAGGCACGGTGTTGCAAGAATCAGGTATTTTGGTATCAGGGAGGAGGATCTGAGGATTTCCAGGAAACAGAAAAATGTAACTGAGGAACACAGCCTCAAAATGACCCAGGAATGAGTTTTGCCATGAAGGCCCTGTTATAAATTTCACTTGCATATTCTTACACCAGGCAAAGTCACTCAAAAATTAGCTTTTAAAATTCAAAAATCAGCATTTGCAATGTATCTTTTGAATATGTTTGCAGTCCAAGACCCCTTTGTGGCTTCACAAATATATCACTCTACGAACTCGGTTTTTTAAAAAATTGATTAAGTAATGTACACAGTAACACACACTCATAAAGATGCATGTAAGTACATAGACACAGACACAGGAGAAAAGCTGAAAGGTAATACATCAAAACGTCAACAGGGGCTATTTCTGGAAGTTAGAATCATTAAGTAATTTTTTTATTCTCATTGCTTGTCTGGATTTTCTAAATTTCTATCCTAAATATATGAGATTAATAATAGAAAAGTAAATGAAAACATATTTTAAAATCCATTTGGTGGTTATATCATACTATACTTACAACACTAATAGCCAAATGCAATTTGGAACTTCTAGCTATATTTTCCCATTAAATGTACATTTAATTCTTACAATGAACCAATACATTAAGTGTTCCAATGAAACCATTTAAAATTAGTTAATTAAATTTATTCACTACATTTTGATGGCATAAGGAGTAAAAAATATGTATCTGACATGGTAAAAAAATGCTTTCTTTAAAAATTGGATCATTATTATTTTGTCTAATTTTCTAAGCTATATGCTAAATTACAATCCTATGTTATATTTGAACACATAATTGCTACACCAGAATTTAATTAGGCACCGACAGTCGCTTAAAAGTTTATTTAACTCATTAGTACAATTATTAAGCACTAACATTACTTATTGGTAGCTGCTTGTTTTAGAAAAAAATGCATTTATACTACAAATTTTTAACATAATGTTGAAAAGTAACATTACAAAAAACATACTATCTCAAAATATTTGAAGAAATGTTTTCATATAAACAGTGGGTTTTTTTTCTAACTTTTTTTTTTTTTTTTTTGAGACGGAGTCTCGCTCTGTCACCCAGGCTGGAGTGCAGTGGCCGGATCTCGGCTCACTGCAAGCTCCGCCTCCCGGGTTCACGCCATTCTCCTGCCTCAGCCTCCCGAGTAGCTGGGACTACAGGCGCCCGCCACCTCGCCCGGCTAGCTTTTTTGTATTTTTTTAGTAGAGACAGGATTTCACCGTGTTAACCAGGATGGTCTCGATCTCCTGACCTCGTGATCCGCCCGTCTCGGCCTCCCAAAGTGCTGGGATTACAGGCTTGAGCCACCGCACCTGGCCTTTTTCTAACTTTTAAGTTGAGGATTACAGGTGCAGGTTTGCTATTTAGGTAAATTTGATGTCACAGGGGTTGGAGTACAGATTATTTCATCACCCAGCTAATAAGCATAGTACCCAATAGATATTTTTTTTATTATCTTCCTCCTGCCACCCTCCACCCTCAAGTCGGCCCCAGTGTCTGTTGCTCCCTTCTTTGCGTCCATGTGTTCTCGATATTTAGCTCCCACTTACAAGTGATAACATGTGGTATTTGGTTTTCTGTTACTGCATTGTTTAGGATAACAGCCTCCAGTTTCATCCACGTTGCTGCAAAGGACATTATTTTATTCTTTTTTATGGCTTCGTAGTATACCATGGTGTCTATGTACAACATTTTTCTTTATCCAGTCTATTACTGATGGGCATTTAGATTGCTTCCATATCTTTGCTATTGTGAATAGTGTGGCAATGAATATACATGTGCATGTGCATGTGTCTTTATGGTAGAATGATTTATATTCCTTTGGGTATACACCCAGTAATGGGATTACTGGATCCAAAGGTGATTCCATTTTACATTCCTTGAGAAATTGCTATACTGATTCCACAATGGCTAAAGTAGTTTACATTCCCATCAGTAATGCATAAACGTTCCTTTTCTCTGCAATCTTGCCAGCATCTACTATTTTTTGACTTTTTAGTAATAGCCATTCTGACTGATGTGAGATGGTATCTCATTGTGGTTGTGACTTGCATTTCTTTAATGATCAGTGATATTGAGCATTTTTTATATGCTTGTTGGTCATATGCACATCTTCTTCTGAAAATTGTCTGTTCATGTCTTTTGCCCACTTTTTAATAGGATTGTTTATTTCTGGCTTGTTAATTTCTTAAAAGTTCCTTATAGATTCTGGATATTAGACCTTTGTCAGATGCACAGTTTGCAAATCACTTTTGAATGTCTATTTTGAAAAATATTTACTAGGAAGAAAATTAACAATAAGCAAATATAGTGCAAATATTACTTAAATGCAAAAAAAAAAAAAATCAATTCATAGATTCACAGGTCCAGAGATCTTTTATCTTTAACAAGAAGGTATAAAATACAAGAAAAAAACAATGACTTAAATAACAACTCTTTATATATTGATGCAAGAAAAAAATATGCTACACTTGACCTTTGTCATTTTGGGTTTTCCAGTTGTTTTCTTATTTGAGAGAATCCAAAACTGACTAAAGAAGCCAAAGTGGTTAGACATTTCCTTTCTCAGCTCCTAGACCTGGCAAGTCTTGTGCTCTAACTTAGGACTTCAACTCTGCTGCTAGTGACCCACAGCCTCAACAGAGTCTGACATTAGTGCCTGCTGATGAATTGAAAGTGCTGTGCCATAACAATCAGTGTCCAAGAGGAGCAAGGTCCAGAGTTGGCTGTAGTAAGTGGCCATTAGTGACAGCACCAGTGTTGACATACCAGACAGGCTATGCCTATGGTCGCATCCTTGGCTGGTTTTATGTCCATTAATTCCTGGCTAGTTTCCTAGTCTAGTTCGTTAGAGTTCTCATCAATTTTGAGAACTGCTCAACACATATTATTCTCCTTTTAAGAAAATTCTCATACTTCTTAATTGGGATAGTCAAGACTGAACAATTGATCATGAGATATTTGTGACCATAAGACCAAAATTATATTGGGCTAGACGAAAGCTTTTGAATGGGCAAGAGAAGCTGTAAGATAAAAATGTTTATGTTGCTTGGGGAAGCCAAATCTTTGGACTGTGGTAAACATTTGTCATTTCTGAAGTCCAGAAAGCAACACTCTTTCTGTCTGGTGTCAATCCTAAAACAAATGGGATTCAAGACTCCAGTTTCCAAAACGGAAGCCAAAGAAGTTTTTTTTCAGATCCCTGACAACAAGTCCATAAGCCTAGGCTCAGCCAGTCAGGTGTTGCCACCTAAGACTTGGGATGTGGAAATCATGATCCAGAACCTGAGGAAAAGGCACAGGTTATTCATTATAAGTTTAGCAGAGTTGAAAGTACACCCAAATGGCAACAAGTATCCAGGAATGGCAGAATTGATAGTCATGACAGCTGCACTTCAGTGCAACAGTACCAGTGGTGTCCTGAGCATAGCAGTGGAATGATCTTGCAGGCTAATGGGCTTTCTTTGCACCTACCCATTTCCAAAGTCCCCTTGATTTCATGAGCTACCCACTTTACTTCTAACAACATTCCTTTTTCACTTTATTTAGATAGCTGTTTCTGTTGCTTGCAACCAAATACCCTGATTGTTGAAAAGCCAACAACTCAAAACTCCAAAATTTACTAAATATATTTTTCATAAATGTTAAGTTTGTAGATGTTAGAGTCAGCATAAAATATTACAGTTATAGTTTTACGATCAGACAATCAAGTGCTATAACCTCTTCTTTTGCCCTTGCTAGACGTATGACTGCACATGAGTTTCTTAACTTTGCTGTACCTCAGTTCCCCAACATGAAAAGTGACAACACTGTCTACCATATGTGCTGCACCACATAGGCAGTGCATAGCACAGGTTGAAATGTATATCCACTTAATTTTCTCCTCTAATCACACTTTTTTTAAAAAAATGGATTTTTTAGTTTTAATGTTTTACTTTTGTGGGTACATGGTAAGTATATATATTTATGGAATACATGAGATATTTTTGTATAGGCATACAGTATGTAATAATCATAACATGAAAAATAAAGTCTTCATCCCCTCAAGCATTTATCCTTTGTGATACAAGTTATCCAGTTGCACTCATTTAGTCATTTTTAAATTTACAATTAAATAATTATTTACTATAGTCAACATGTTGTGCTATCATACACTGGGTTTTATTCATTCATTTTTTTTTTTTTTGTACCTGTTAACCTTCCCCACTTCCCGTCTATACCCCCATGACCCTTCCTAGCCTCTGGTAACAATCCTTCTATTCTCTGTCTCCATGAGTTCAATTGTTTTGATTTTTATACTCCACAAATAAGTGAGAACATGCAATGTTTGTGTTTTTGTGCCTGGCTTATTTCACTTAATATAATGACATCAAGTTCCATCCATGTTGTTGCAAATGACAGGACCTTATTTTTTTCTGGAAGAATAATATTCCATTGTGTATAAGTAACACATTATCTTTATACATTCATATGTTGATGGACACACAGTTTGCTTCTAAATCTTGGCTACTGTGAACAGTGCTGCAATAAACATAGGAGTGCAGATATCACTTTCATACACTGACTTATTTTCCTTTGGATATACAACCAGCAGTGAGATTCTGGATCAAATGGTGGCTCCAGTTTTTAGTTTCTAGAGGAACCTCCAAATTGTTCTCCACAGTTATTGTACTAAATTATATCCCCACCAAACATGTACAAGTGTTCCTCTTTTTCCACATCCTCGCCAGCATTTGTTATTATCTATCTTTTGATAAAAGGCCATTTTAACTGGGGTGAGATGATGCCTTATTGTAGTTTTGATTTGCATTTCTCTGATGATCAGTGATGTTTGGCACTTTTTCATATTGCTGTTTGTCATTTGTATGTACTTTTTTGAGAAATGTCTATTCAGATCTTTTGCCCATTTTAAAATCAGATTATTAGATTTTTCCCTATACATTTGTTTGAACTCTTTATATATTCTAGTTATTAATCCCTTTTCAGATGGGTAGTTTACAAATATTTTCTCCCATTTTGTGGGCTGTCTTTTCACTTTGTTGATTGCTTCCTTTGCTCTTTTCTCTTTTCTCCACATCATCATCAGCATTTATTATTTGTCTTTTGGATAAAAGCCATTTTAACTGGGGTGAGATATCACATTGTAGTTTTAATTTGCATTTCCCTAATGATCAATGATGTTGAGCACCTTTTCATACAACTTCTTACTATTTGTATGCCTTCTTTGAGAAATGTCAGTTGGAATCTTTTGCCCATTTTTAATCAGATTATTATACTTTTTTCTCAAAGAGTTATTTGAGCTATATTCTGGTTATTAAGCCCTGTCAGATGGGTAGTTTGCAAATATTTTCTCCCATTCTGTGGGTTGTCTCTTCATTTTGTTGATTGTATCCTTTGCTGTACATAAGCTTTTTAACTTGATGTGATCCCAGTTTGTTCATTTTTGCTTTGGTTGCCTGTACTTATGGGGTATTAACCAAGAAATCTTTGCCTAGTCCAATGTCCTGTAGAAGTTCCCCAGTGTTTTCTTGTAGTAGTTTCATAGTTTAAGGTGCTAGACTTAAGTATTTAATACATTCTGATTTGATCTTTGTATATGACAAAAGACAGGCATCTAGTTTCATTCTTCTGCATATGGATATCCAGTTTTGCCACCACCATTTATTGAAAACACTGACTTTTCCCCAATATATGTTCTTGGCATCTTTGTTGAAAATGAGTTCAGTGTAGATGTATGGATTTGTTTCTGAGTTATCTACTTTGTTCCATTGGCCTATGTTTCTGTTTTCATGCGAGTACCATGCTATTTTGGTTACTATAGCTCTGTAGTATATTTCGAAGTCAGATAATGTGATACCTCCAGTTTTTTGTTTGCTTGTTTGTTTTTTTAATTTTTGCTTTTTTTGCTCAAGACAGCTTTGGCTATTCTGGGTCTTTTGTGGCTCCATATAAATTTAAGAATTGTTTTTTCTATTTCTGTGAAGAATGTCATCATATTTTAATATAGATTATATTTAATCCCTGGCTTGCTTTAGGTAGTATAGACATTTTACAGTATTTATACTTCATAAACATGGAATGCATTTTCATTGTTTTGTGTCCTCTTCAATTTATTTCCTCAGCATTGCATAGTTTTCATTATAGAAATCCTTCACTTATTCAATTAAGTTAATTTCTAATTATTTTATTTTATTTTAGCTAGTGTAATTGGGATTATTTTCTTGATTTCTTTTTTAGATTATTTGCTGTTATCATATAGAAATGCTACTGATTTTGAAATATTGATTTTGTATCCTTCAACTTACTGAATTTGTTTATCAGTTTTAATAGTTTTTTTTGGTGGAATCTTTAGGTTTTTCCAAATATAATATCATATCACCTGCAAGCAAGGATAATTTGACATCTTTCTTTCTAACTAAATACCTCTCTTTTCTAATTGCCCTATCTAGGGCTTCCAGGACTATGTTGACAACAGTGGTGAAAGTAGGCATTCTTTTCATGTTCCAGATATTAGAGGAAAGACTTCAGTTTTTTTTCCCATTCAGTATGATACTGGCTGTGGGTCTGTTAAATATGGCTTTTATTGTGTTGAGTATGTTTGGTCTATACCCAGTTTTTTTTTTTGACAATTTTGATCATGAAGGCATGTTGAACTTAATCAAACACTTTTTAGCACTAATTAAAATTATCATGTGTTTTTTTTTCCTTTATTCTGTTGACATAATGTATCATATTGATTGACTTGCGTATTTTGAACCATCCTTACATCCCTGGGATAAATCTTATTTGGTTATAATAAATGATCTTTTAAATGTGCTGTTAAATTAGGTTTACTAGTACTTCATTGAGGATTTTTGCATCAATGTTTATCAAGGATACTGGCCTTTCGTTGTCTTTTTTTTTTTTTTAATTTGTCTTTGTCTGATTTTGGTATCAGGGCAATACTGGCCTCATAGAATGAGTTGAAAATATTACCTCCTCCTCTATTTTTTTGGAATGGTTTGAGTAGGATTGCTATTGGTTCTTCTTTAAATGTTTGATAAAATTCAGCAGTGAAGCCCTCAGGTCCCAAGTTGTCTTTACTGGGATACTTTTACTATGGCTTTGATCTCATTTCTTGTGATTGGTATGTTCGGGTCTCAGATTTCTTCATGGTTTAATATTGGTAGGTTGTATGTGTCTAGGAATGTATCTATTTCTGTTAGATTTCCCAGTATTGGGATATAGTTGTTCATAGTAGCCACTAATGATCCTGTGAATTTCTGTAGTGTCAGTTGTAGTGTCTTCTTTTTCATCTCTGATTTTATTTATTTGGATCTTCTCTCTTTTTTTCTTCATTAATCTAAGAGTTTGTAAAGTTTATTTACTTTTTTAAAAAAGCAACTGTTTTATTTCATTGATCTTTTGTATTGTTTTCTTCATTTCAATTTCATGAACTTCTGCTCTGCTCTTTACTATTTTTTTTTTCTTCTACTAATTTTGGGATTGGTTTACTCTTGCATTTCTGGCTCTTCAAGATGCATCATTAGGTTATTTATTTGAAGTTTTCTTCTTTTTGATATAGGCACTTGTAGCTATGAATTTCTGTTTCAGTGCTGTTTTCGCTGTATCCCATAGGTTTTGGTAAGTTGCGTTTCCATTACAATATGTTTCAAGAAATTTTTCTTTTTTTTTTTGAGACGGAGTCTCGCTCTGTCACCCAGGCTGGAGTGCAGTGGCGCGATCTCGGCTCACTGCAAGCTCCGCCTCCCGGGTTTCCGCCATTCTCCTGCCTCAGCCCCCCGAGTAGCTGGGACTACAGGCGCCCGCCATCTCGCCCGGCTAGTTTTTTGTATTTTTTTTTTAGTAGAGACGAGGTTTCACCGTGTAGACCAAGATGGTCTCCATCTCCTGACCTCGTGATCCGCCCATCGCGGCCTCCCAAAGTGCTGGGATTACAGGCTTGAGCCACCGCGCCCGGCCAAGAAATTTTTCAATTTCCTTCTTTTCTCATTGACCCACTGGTCACTCAGGACCATGTTGTTTAATTTCCATGTGTTTGGATAATTGCCAAAACTCCTCTTGTTACTCATTTCTAGTTTTACTCCACTGTGGTTGAGAAGATACTTTAGGTAATTTCAATTTTTTTGAGACGGAATCTTGCTCTGTCACCCCGTCTGGAGTGCAGTGGCATGATCTCAGCTCACTGCAAGCTCCACCTTCCGGATTCATGCCATTCTCCTGCCTCAGCCTCCCCAGCAGCTAGGACTACAGGCGCACGCCACCATGCCCAGCTAATTTTTTTGTATTTTTAGTAGAGACGTGGTTTCACAATGTTAGCCAGGTTGGCCTCGATCTCCTGACCTCGCGATCCATCCTCCTCGGCCTCCCAAAGTGTTGTGATTACAGGTGTGAGCCACCGCGCCCAGCCTCAATTTTTTTAATGTTTTAAGACTTGTTTTGTGACCTAACATATGATCTATCCTTGAGAATGATCCATGTGCTAAAAGAAGAATGTGTATTCAGCAGCCGTTGGGTGAAATGTTCCATAAAATATTTATTAGGTCTATTTTGTTTATAGTGAAGACTAAGTCCAATGTTTCTTTGTTGACTTTCTGTCTGGATTATCTGTCCAATGCTGAAAGTAGGCTGTTGGAGTCTCCAGCTATTTTTGTACTGAGATCCATATCTCTCTTTAATTCTAGCAATATTTGCTTTATATATCTGAGTGGTCCAGTTTTGGGTGAATATATATTTTAAATTGTTATATCCTCTTGCTGAACTGATCTCTTTATCATACTATAATGATCTTCTCTGTCTCTTCTTAGAGTTTTTGTCTTGAAATCAATTTTTTCTGATATAAGTATAGTTACTCCTGCTCTCTCTCTCTATATATTTTTTGGTTTCCATTGGCATGGAATCTTTTTCCATCCTTTTATTTTCAGTCTATAAGTATCTATTGGTGAAGTGTGTTTCTTATAGGCAATATACCATTGGGTTTTGTTTTTTCATCCATTCAACCACTCTGTATGTTTTTATTGAAGAGTTTGATCTATTTACATTCAATGTTATTGTTGATAAGTAGGAAATTACTCCTGCCACTTTATTGTCTTGTTTTCTGGTTGTTTATTTTTTGACTTCTCTTTCTTCTTTCCTTCCTTCTTACCTTCCTTTTAGTGAAAGTAATTTTCTTTGGTAGTATGATTTAATTTCTTGCTTTTTTTGTATATGTATCCATTATATGTTGCTCAATTTAGGTCACCATGAGACTTGAAAATACTATCTTGTAACCTATTATTTAAACTAATTACAACTTAACACCGACCACAAACACACAAAAGAAAACTAATAAAACCTTACACTTTAACTCCATCCCCTGACTTTATTATTTTTCCTTCACCACTTTAAATCTATCATGCCCTCTCCTTGCCTGAAAAGTTTCCATTGAAAAGTCTGCTAGACATAGTAAAGCTCCATTGCATGTTATTTTTTTTTTCTCTTGCTGCTTTTAGGTTCCCTTCTTCATCCTTAACCTTTGAAATTTCGATTCTTCAGTGCTTTCAGGTAGTCTTTTTTGGGTCAAATCTGCTTGGTGTTCTATAACCTTTTTTTATTTGAACGTTGACATCTTCTCTAAGTTTGGGAAGTTATCTGATATTATCTCTTTAAATAAACTTTCTACCCCTTTCTCTTTCTCTACCTCCTCTTTAAGGCCAATAACTCTTATATTTGTCCTTTGCAGGATATTTTCTACATCTTGTAGATGTGCTTCACTCTCTTTATTCCTTTTTCTTTTGTCTCCACTGACCACATATTTTCAAATAGCCTGTCTTCTCAAATAGCTGGTGATGCCAGGTAGTTTTGTGTGCTTCCCTTCAGAGCCAGGTTTGTGCACTTCCCTTCAGAGCTGCGTATGCCCCCAGGCCCCAAGTGTATCCAGAGATACTCACTAAATATTTCTTTGCTTGACTAGTTCTGCTATTAAGAGGCTCTGATGCATTCTTCAGTATGTCAATAGCATTTTAACTCTAGAATTTCTGCTTGATTCTTTTTAATTATTTCTATATCATTGTTAAATTTATCTGACAGAATTCTGAATTCCTTCTCTGTGTTATTTTGAATTTCTCTGAGTTTCCTCAAAACAGTTATTTTGAATTCTCTGTCTGAAAGGTCACATATCTCTCTTTCTCTAGGATTGGTCTCTGGTGCCTTATTTAGTTTGCTTAGCGAGGTCATGTTTTCCTGGATAGTCTTGATGCTTTTAGATATTTGTCAGTGTCTGGGCATTGAAGAGTTAGGTATTTATTGTAGTTTTCAACATGTGGGCTTGTTTGTGCCCGTCCTTCTTGGGAAGGCTTTCCAGCTACTCAAAGGGACTTGGGCCTCAAGTCCAATAACAATGTGGTTTTGCAGACTCATAGATATACTGCTTTGGTGGTCTTGGATAAGTTGCAGAATTCTCTAAATTACCAAGCAGAGACTCTTGTCTTTTTCTTACTTTCTCCCACAGGGAGTCTCTCCCTCTATGCTGAGTTTCCTGGAACTGGGAGTGTGGCCACCACCACCTGGAACTGAGAGTGTGGCCACCACCACTAGAACTGTGCTGGATCAGACCAGAAGGCAGCATAGAACTGTGTCTTGCCCAAGGCTCACTGTAACCACTACTTCGTTACTATCTATGTTCACTCAAGGACCTACGGCTCTATGATCAGAAGGTGGTAAAGCCAGCCAGGTTTGTGTCCTGCCCTTTAGGGCTATAAGTTCCCCCAGGTCACAGGTGGGTTCAGAGATCCTATCTGGGAGCCAGAGATTACAGTCAAAAACCTTATAAATTTGCCTGACATTCTGTTCTGTTACAGTTAAGCTGGTACTCAACCACAATACAAAGTCCTGCCTGCTCTTCCCATCCCTTTCCACAGGCAGAGAAGATTCTCCCTGTGGCCTCCACCATCACTTGCCCATGGAGGGTTCTGCCAGGCCACCACTGATGTTCACTTTAAAGCCCAATGGCTCTTCAGTCAGCTGTGGTGAATGTTATGAGGCCTGGGACTCACCCTTTAGGGTAGTGGACTCCCCTCTGCCCCAGGGCAGGTCCAAGAGCCTAGGCTTAGACTTGGGGACCCCAAAAGCCTAATTGTTGCTCTACCCCACTGTGGCCAATCTGGTACTTAAGGTGCAAGACAAAGTCTCCTTTACTTTTCCCTCTGCTTTTCTCAAACAGAAAGAGTGTCTCCCTGTAGCCACAATAGCTGGGAATGTGCTGGTCACTCCCGAAGTCAGCATGTCTCAGAGCCCAAGGCCCACAGCATACTCCCTGGGTATTGCTGCTTGTTATTCAGGGGCCAAGGACTCTTTAGTCAGCAGGTGAAGAATCCTGCCATGACTGGGTCTTTCCCTTCAAAGCAGCATGTTTTCTTTTCATCCAGAATGTGTCTAGAAATGCCATCCATGAGTGAGGGCCTGGAATGGGGGCCTCAAAACTCTGCCCAGTGACCAATCCTACTGTGGCTAAGCTGGTGTCCAAGATGCAAGACAAAGTCCTCTTTACTCTTTACTCTGCTCTCCAAAAGCAGAAGGAAGGAATTACTTTAGTTGCTGCAAGGTGCACTGCCTGGGGTTGGGGAAGGGATGGCATAATCACTCTCTTTAGTTGCCCTAACTAGTATCCCTCTAGGTCACATGCCAGCCTAGTCCACTGGCTTGAAGCCCAGACCAGCACTAGGAGTTGCCTAGGAATTGCAGTCCTTGTGTCCTAGGCTGCATTTCAAGTTTACCAGGACCACAGAGCCCTTTGGCCCATAGTGGCGAGGCTTGTAGAGAAACTCAAATTATGACCGTTGGGATGAGCAATTCCCTTCTGGCTAGGGCTCTCTCTATGAGCAGGTGCTGGCTGAGCCCAGCATGGCTTTATTCTCCACTGTGATGAGTCAGCACTGAGTTCAACATAAAATCTCCCAGTCATTGTGCTCTCCCTCTCCCAAGAGGATAGGTTCTCTCTCTCTGCGCAGTGCAGCCGCTGCTGGGGGATAAGGAAGTGGTATCGGTGGTTCAAGCCTGTCTCTCGTACCTACCCTCTTCAATGTCTTTTTCAGTAACATGAAGTTAAAACCGCACACTTTTGATTTCAGGTGATTGCTCACCTGATTTTTGGTTCTTGTGATAGTGCTTTTCTGTGTGCAGATAGTTGTTAAAATGAAGTGTTCCTGTGGGGGAGACTAATGGTGCAGGCTCCTATTCTACCATCTTGATCCACTCACAGAAATGTCTAATTTTAAATGTCTTAGTAGCCACATTTTTTCAAAGTAAAAAATACATGAAACTAACAATAAAACTATATTTTATTTGAACCAATATATCAAAGGTATTATTTCAACTGGTAAAAACTATTTGAAAATTAATGACATATTTTGCAATTTTTTTACTATGCTTTGAATTCTGTTATATCATATATATATGTATATATACATATACATACATATAAGACACATCTCATTTGAACTAGCCTTCTTCCAAATGCTCAATAGTCAAATGTGGTTAGTAGCTACTATATTGGATAGCAAAGCAGTAGATTAGGTTAGCCTTTTAGGTCATTGTAAAGTTTGGAATTTAAATAGAATGAGAATCTGTTGAGTGAGTTTCAGTGAAGGGTAATAACATATAAATTATCCACTGGTAATTGTATAGATCCTTTTTTATAAATTGCAAATATAAGAAAACTAGAAAATGTTTGGTATGGTAAATAAACCTAACATTTTTGCCCCTATATATAATCAGTTATACGGTGCCACTTATTAGAAATAATAAAATATATGTGGAAACTAACCAATTGTCACCATCTCACCACTTGCATCCTGGTCAAATCTACCATTGCCTCTAGTCTAAATCATAGATGTGCCTCACCACTGCCCTCTTTCCCCTCTGCAGTCTATTC
The DNA here is from genome assembly GCF_001698545.2 of Rhinopithecus bieti. Lineage (NCBI taxonomy): Eukaryota > Metazoa > Chordata > Mammalia > Primates > Cercopithecidae > Rhinopithecus > Rhinopithecus bieti. Next base: position 134,213 of record NW_016804832.1, read on the forward strand.
TCAATACAGCAGACAGAATGATGTTATTAAGATCTAAATAGGATAATAAAAACCATCAATGACTCCCCACCTACATCTCTGTGTGTCCCACTGAGGTCCTACCTGCCCTGGCCTCCTGTTACAACCTTGACTTCAGCTCATACTGGTTACACCCTTGCTTATTCTTCCTCAACCTTTCTGATCTTGTTCTGAGAACATACTACTCTTCTGTCTTAGAGTTTTGCCCTTGTTCTCTTTTCCTAGATACACGAGACTCTTGCCTTCACCTCATTTTGTTCTTTGCTACAACGTCACATTTTTCAGTGGTGCATTGCTGACCACCTGATATAAAATTGTACCCACTCCACTCCTGCTTTATTTTGCTGCATATAGCTTATTATCTGAAATATTATATATTTTTAGTTTTTTATTTTGTTTAAGACTCTGTCCTCTCATAGGAATATAAACTCAGGCCAAGGATATTTTTGAGCTCTTTATATAGAAATACTCAATAAATATTTTTAATAAGGTATTATTTTATCAATGTCTCTCATCCCCACTATATTCTAAACCTCCATGAGGAAAGGGCGATGTCGTGTTTTTGCTCACAAATGTATTTCCAAGGACTAGTGCTCAAAAAATATGAATTTATTTTGTGAAAACTCAATAAATATGTATTAAATAAATACATTTATCCCTCCATGGTAGGTATTACAAAGAAAAGAATCAGTATTTTATGATAGTTGCAAACAATTGCACTATAAGAGCAATAGTATTATAAATGGGAATTAAAAAGGCTCTAGCACCTAAAAGGTGATGGTGGTTCATTTATGTCAGCTGTTCATTGCTTTGATTAGAAAGGAAGAATCTGAGAAATACTAAGTTGGATTTTCTACATTTTTCTACAATTTTGGAAGGCCTATTTCAAGCCTATGAAAATGAAGGTAGTCTCATAGATCACCATCATTTGCTCAGATGAAAAGAATTTATTATGAAACAGAAAGAAAGTGAATACCCCAGGCAAATATGCTCAAGTGACTATTAACTATTCCTATCTAGATAAGTGAATGTTTTTCTTAAAACTGAGGGTATCACTATACTTTCTTTTTTATTTGTACCTAAATCTGTTGTATCTCAATGTTTAACTAGTTTAAAATGCAGTCAAAGTAATCTTCTAAGGAGATTCAAATTTATTTATGATTCATGACACTTTGTCACATAATGAATTTTCAGGAGAACTAAAACAATCAAAGATTTAATAATGTGCCCTGTTTCTCTGCCAGTGGCATTAGGACATACATATTGGGTAATTTTTTCCAAGTGTGGGAAGGGATTTGCACTTTTCCATTCACATTGCATTTTGCTTTCAGATAATAATATGCATTAGTAAGGAGGTTGACTAAGGTTAAGAGTGCAAGCATAACTAAATAATGTGACCCACATGGGAACGGAATTCATGAACATGACTTCATTCATATGGTGCGTGAATCACCCCAATTAAACAACCACAGTTAATTAAAGATCTATATCTCTCTAACAGTCGCACACCTCTAACTTACAAATCAATTCATTCATTGTCTCTCTGCATCATTGAAACACTTTTGGTTATGAATGGGTTTCATTAACAGACAATACCATAAAATAGACATAAAAATAATATCATGTAGTTTTTTAATTTACTCAGAACAAAAGCATGCAAAGAAAATAGTTGCCTTACCAAATTGACAATTTCATGAATGACCAGAACAGCAACATTAATACAAAGAGCAGCATGATCTGATTGACTTGAAGAAGAAGCATAGTGTAATAGAAAAGCAAACTGGGTTTCAGCTCTTGAGGGGTCAGTTCCCGGCTCTGCCTCTTACTGCCATGTGACACCTGGGCCACTTGGCTTCTGTCAGCCATAATTTCCTTATCGAACAAAGTAAAGATATTACCATTAGAAGTAAATGACCTTATCAATGTTAAGTGCCTGGTATATAGTAGTCACTCAATACATTTTATTATTATAGACATATTACTCTGGTAGCTGTTTTAAATACAGATTTAAAAAGATCAAGAACGGAACAAGAGGAACTAGTAAGAGGGTCATTGTAGTAATCCTGGTCTGAAAAGATGACACATCCCACTCCCCCCAAAAAACAGATTTGAGAGACATTGAAGAGATAGAATTGACTGGCATGTGGTGGCAGGAGTGCTAGGGGTAGTGAAATGCTGAAACTGGATCCTTTCCTTATTCCTTATATGAAAATTAATTCAAGATGGATTAGAGACTTAAAAGACCTAATACTATAAAAACCCTAGAAGCAAACCTAGGTAATACCATTCAGGACATAGGCATGGGCAAGGACTTCATGTCTAAAACACCAAAAGCAACGTCAACAAAAGCCAAAATTTACAAATGGGATCTAATTAAACTAAAGAGCTTCTGCACAGCAAAAGAAACTACCATCAGAGTGAACAGGTAACCTACAGAATGGGAGAAAATTTTTGCAATCTACTCATCTGACAAAGGGCTAATATCCAGAACCTACAAAGAACTCAAAGAAATTTACAAGAAAAAAA
>NW_016804832.1:137604-183608 GCF_001698545.2 Rhinopithecus bieti
CCTCCCCCTCCCCCCTCCCCATGATAGGCCCCGGTGTGTGATGTTCCCCTTCCCGAGTCCAAGTGATCTCATTGTTCAGTTCCCACCTATGAGTGAGAACATAATCTCATTTGTTTATTTTGCCTTTTGTTGCCATTGCTTTTGGTGTTTTAGTCATGATGTCTTTGCCCATGCCTATGTCCTGAATGGTATGGCCCAGGTTTTCTTCTAAAATTTTTATGGTCCTAGGTCTTATGTTTAAGTCTTTGATCCATCTTCAATTTATTTTTGTATAAGGTGTAAGGAAGAGGTCCAGTTTCAGGTTTCCGCAATTGTTAGCCAGTTTTCCCAACACCATTTATTAAATAGGGAATCTTTTCCCCATTGCTTGTGTGTGTCAGGTTTGACAAAGAACAGATGGTTGTAGATGTGTGGTGTTATTTCTGAGGCTTCCGTTCTGTTCCATTGGTCTATATATCTGTTTTGGTAACAGTACCATGCTGTTTTGGTTACTGTAGTCTTGTAGTAAAGTCTGAAGTCAGGTAGCATGATGCCTCCAGCTTTGTTCTTCTTGCCCAGGATTGTCTTGACTACATGGGCTCTTTTTTGGTTCCATATGAAGTTTAAAATAGTTTTTTTCCAATTCTGTGAAGAAAGTCATTGGTAGCTTGATGGGGATAGCATAGAATCTGTAAATTACTTTGTGCAGTAAGGCCATTTTCACGATATTGATTCTTCCTATCCATGAGCATGGAATGTTTATCCATTTGTTTGTGTCCTCTCTTATTTCCTTGAGCAATGGTTTGTAGTTCTCCTTGAAGAGGTCCTTCACATCCCTTGTTAGTAGGATTCCTAGGTATTTTATTTTCTTTGTAGCAATTGTGACTGGGAGTTCACTCATGATTTGGCTCTCTGTTTGTCTGTTATTGGTGTATAGGAATGCTTGTGATTTGTGCACATTGATTTTGTATCCTGAGACTTTGCTGAAGTTGCTTATCAGCTTGAGGAAATTTTGGGCTGAGACGATGGGGTTTTCTAAATGTACAATCTACAATCATGTCATCCTCAGAGACAATTTTACTTCCTCTTTTCCTAATTGTATATGCTTTATTTCTTTCTCTTGCCTGACTGCCCTGGCCAGAACTTCCAATACTGTGTTGAATAGGAGTGATGTGAGAGAGCATCCTTGTCTTGTGCTGGTTTTCAAAGGGAATGCTTCCAGTTTTTGCCCATTCAGTATGATATTGGCTCCTCTCACTTTATTTCATTAATTTGATCTTCAATCACTTATACTCTTTCTTCCACTTGATCAAATCGGCTATTGAAGCTTGTGTATGCTTCACAAAGTTCTCATGCTGTGGTTTTTCAGCTCCATCAGGTCATTTAAGCTCTTCTCTACACTGGTTATTCTAGTTAGCCATTTGTCTAACCATTTTTCAAGACTTTTAGCTTCCTTGCAATGGGTTAGAACGTGCTCCTTTGGCTCACAGAAGCTTTTTATTACCGACCTTCTGACGCCTACATCTGTCAACTCATCAAACTCATTCTCTGTCCAGTTTTGTTTCATTGCTAGCAAGGAGTTGTGATCCGTTGGAGGAGAAGAGGCATTCTGGCTTTTGGAATTTTCAGCCTTTCTGCTCTGGTTTCTCCCCACTTTGTGGTTTTATCTACCTTTGGTCTTTGATGTTGGTTACCTACAGATGGGGTTTTGTGGTGTGAATGTCCTTTTTATTGATGTTGATGCTATTCCTTTCTGTTTGTTAGTTTTCCTTCTAAAAGGTCCCTCGGCTGCAGGTCTGTTGGAGTTTGCTGGAGGTCCACTCCAGACCCTGTTTGCCTAGGTATCATCAGTGGAGGCTGCAGAACAGCAAATATTGCTGCCTGATCCTTCCTCTGGAAACTTTGTCCCAGAGGGGCACCTGCCTGTATGAGGTATCTGTCGGCCCATACTAGGAGTTGTCTCCCAGTTGGGCTACACAGGGGTCAGGGACCCACTTGAGGAGGCAGTTTGTCCATTATCGGAGCTCAAATGCCATGCTGGGAGAACCACAGCTCTCTTCAGAGCTGTCAGGCAGGGACATTTAAGTCTGGAGATACTGTCTGCTGCCTTTTGTTCAGATATGCCCTGCCCCCAGAGGTGGAATCTAGTGAGGCAATCGGCCTTGCTGAACTTGTGGTGGGCTCCACCCAGTTCAAGCTTCCCTGCCACTTTATTTACACTGTGAGCATAGAACCATCTGCTCAAGCCTCAGCAATGGTGGACACCCCTCCTTCGCTAAATTCCCATATCCCAGATCGATTTAGACTGCTGTGCTAGCAGCTAGCAAGGCTCCAGGAGCATGAGAGCCACTGAGCCAGGCATGGGAGGGGATCTCCTGGTCTGGCAGTTGCGAAGACTGTGGGAAAAGCACAGTATTTGGGCAGGAGTGTACCGCTCCTCCAGGTACAGTCACTCATGGCTTCCCTTGGCTAGGAAAGGGAAATTTCCTGACCCCTTGCTCTTCCTGGGTGAGGTAATGCCCTGCCCTGCTTTGGCTCACCCTCTGTGAGCTGCACCCACTGTCCAACCAGTCCCAGTGAGATGAACTAGGTACCTCAGTTGGAAAAGCAGAAATCACCCATCTTCTGTGTCGATCTCGCTGGCAGCTGTAGACTGGAGCTGTTCCTGGGGACTCTTGTGTTCCTCAACAGACTCTGAAAACTTTCTGGTCAATTTGAAGCTGGAAGACTCAATTTTGAACCACTCTCAGGCAGAAGAGAAGAGTCACTATCCATTGTGATCTAAAGAATACCTGTTGGCAGACGAGCCACACGCCTCTGCAGTACAGACTTCCATGGCGACCTCCATGGGCGAGCCTATGCACTAGGTGCCCAGCATGCCCTCAGGAGTGGCTGAGGCTGCTGGCTGTCACAGGGCAGGGTGGTGGGAAGCCTGGAGCTGGCGGGAGGAGCACACCCAGGCAGGACTGCACCAAGCCTGAGCGAGAGCTACATTAAATATTGTATTTATGTTAAAACCCACTGTTCTTAGACTCGGGGCTCCAAGTCTCTGGGAAGCAGATTTATCCTAAGAGATATGTAAATCTATATGAACTTCAACCTATATTTTTAAATAAAATCAATATGATTCCCCTTGTATATTTTACCACTTTCTTTCTAATTCATGTCAATATTCCACTGATTAATAAATTACAAATTCTTACACAGAAATTTATAAAATTTTATATATAAATTTATACAATTTGTAGCCTTTTATTATTACTTATATGTTTAATTGCCAAGTATTCTAAGTCATGTTTTGATAGATGGGCTAGAATACAACCCTTTCTTTATATTTTCTTTAAGAAATGTCCTTATTCTAGAAAATAATGATAATTATGCATACCCAGTTCTTGATAACTACTTTCTAATTTCAGAAATTTTTCTAATTATTTGAGATTTAATGAATACAGTCATAATGGAGAATTGAGAAGGATGCCATGGAATATTCTGCTGCATCTAAACAATGTCATGTTTTTTTGGTAATTGTTTTTCTTTGCACCGATTATTTTAGTTGCTGTGGCTGTTCCCATAAATATTTGTACACAGCTGGACGTAATTCTGCAGTGCTTATTTCCCTGTTAAAACCCCTACTCCACCCAAACAACTTCCAACAAGTACTTGAGTAGAGATTCTTCCAGGTAATTGCAATAAAATCTGTATTCCCCTGTGAAAGGACTTAGCTTGATGAGTTAAGAGGAAGCTAACATTAATCTGGAAACAGAGAGAAATGCTAAATAGAGAGATGAGTTGTAAACACTGCCTGCATGCCATTTTGACACACCCGAGACATTAGTCATTGGGTCTGCATTTTCATTTAGGTTGTACATAGCAAAGCAAAGTTGGTATTATTCAAGTCAACAAAGACATGGGGAAATAATTGCTACTGGCTCATTTTTCACCACCAACCCATTTCACAGCCTATTTAATAGCTCTTCAAAAAATGAATTAAGAAAAAATATTTAACAATTACTTTAATGGGATGACAGTTTTACTTTTATTTTGTTTTTTTCCTGGAATCCCAAGACAATAATTTGTTTCTAGCTTAGGTAAGTCAATTAGACTGTGCATTTCCCTTCCCCATCCACACCATCACCACCACCACAATGACCCTACACACACACACACACACACACACACACACACACAGAGGTACCACACTCACTTTTTTACTTAGAAATATATTGATACAGTTTAATCATTTTAAGGCATTTTTTCCACATGGTATGTATTGTCAGTTCTATAGCTGTGCTTTTCAAAACCAAGGTCAATGTTTTCAAGGCTGTGGCTTTGTGCTCTTGGTGAAAACAGTAGAGATGAAGTTGAGGCAAGGTCTGACTATTCCACTAGAGGCATAAGAAATAGCAGAAGCCCTAAGTATGGCAGAAATCTTAGAGTACTAAGACTTATAAGGCCAGGTTTAAATGCAACTATACCACAACTGCTGCCTAATCTGAGGCCAGTCATATTGGTAACCTGGGCCTCTGATTACTAACACAAAATGAAAGGTTAACACTACATGATGTCTATGGTCTCTTGCAGCTATTGAATTGATTGCATTTCTGAGCTGCCTGCCCATTCACTGAAGGTCCTGCACCTTTAGTATTTTCCCAAACAGGAGACAGCCAGTCTCAGCACCATCCTGCTCCTAAAAACTGCCTATACCTTACTTTAAAAATACATGTTTAGGGTGGGCTCCAGGCAAAAGATAAAATTTAAAATAAAAAATAAAATTAAAAAAATGCATGTTTAGATCCTCTTGCATTTGCCTTACAATATGATGAGAACCTAATGCAAACATTTATTTTGGCAAACAAATATGTGTAAAAAATGCATATAAAATTGTGAGTAGAATAAAGTTACATATGTATGCCATATCAAAAACCCTGATTGACTCAACAGAACCAGTGCAATTCCTGGAATATTTATTGAGGGGAAAATTGGAATAAATGGCTCATTAAATCAAAAGTACTAGAGAGTTTAAACCAGAGCAGTTATCAAAGTGTGTTCCACAAGATGTTAAATGTGTTCCTGTGTCCCTGTTTGAAACAAAAAGGAAAGGGTAGTTATTGTGGTCCAGTTAGTTTGGAAATGAGTCAGTTAAATAAGTTAAGCAAAAACTTTTTGCTGCAGCGCCTCTGAAAACAAGGTAGAAAGCCAAGCTCACTGACCATGGACTCTTTCTTTCCCAGAATACCTTATAGGGATCACTGTTAAAAAACAAACAAACAACAACAAAAAAAACCTATACCGTTTACTGCCTGAGACAAATTAGAGAAATGAATACGTTGAAAAAAACATGTCAACTTGCTCTTTGATACGCACTGATAAATTGACATATCATCTTTAAGAGAGACAATCAAATGTGACATCTGCTTTAGATTTTATTCAGCCAATAATGAAATTTTTTCAAAATGACATTTGTCAAATGTCTAAACGGCTCTCAAAATCCCTCCAATTATATTCCAACACAAATATGTTATGTGTACCTTTTGAAAGTGGGCTTTAATATTTATGAACTGATGAGGGGAATAGAAATGGAAGAAAACGATTTTTTTTTAAAGTGATCTATGTTTGTCTTCCATGGAACCTTTTTCCATCTTTTCAAAAAGAATTCCCTTGGCCAATTCTGGCATCTCTCAGGAAACTACAAGCCAGGGTAAAGCAGGAGCCTGCTGTAACACTTCATTCTTATGCATCATTTAAAAGGCATGCACTCTTTGTGTGATTTCAATAACACTGGACATACTGAGAATGGGGGTTATGTTAGGACCCCATAAATGATACTTCATCTCATCATTTAAGTTTGATAAACAAAGGAACCCTGTGAAAGAGAGAATTTATATTTTAGAATGAAGTATCCCAATTTTTCAATAAGTTGAAGAAAACTTCAAGCCTATGATCAAAAGACAAGAAAAGTCTATAAAATAACACCCTTATTTTAAAAAATTCATTTTTTTTTTTGCAGAAGTGATATTTGGGAAGGCCGTCTATGATATGTTAGTATATGAAGTACTTCTATAAAAATGAGAGAGACCTCTAAGACCCCAACTAAAAGAAAAGTCTCAGAATTAGCATGATATAGATTTTATTAGGGGGTATTTTGGGGTATAGTATATCAGTTTAAGCCTAAAGAACTACGTGTGATTGGTAGGGCTATAAGGTGTGCCTCCTAGGGAGTATTAGAGAAGAGACTGAAACTCCTCCTGGGTAAAACTATAGCAAAATTGAATTGAGACACACAGGTTTGGTTCAAGGACTACAAAATCGAAGGCAAGACAAAATTATTGGGCAGTACAATGTCAGTCACTCATATTCCCCTTACTTCAGAACTTGCAGATTCATGGCCAAATACCAGAATAGTATTGACCAAATACCGGAATGGCATTGACTGAAGAACAAGTAAAATCAAGAGCAACCAGGGCATATATACAGAACACAAGACAACTACAGCGCTGGGGCTAATCTCATCCCCCACAGCAGGAGATACTGGTGACTAATGCTAAGACTTCATTGACACATTTGGCAGTCAGCACTAGCAGCCTGGGAACAGACACTGTTCCTTCTAGAATCATCTCCATAGGAAGGTATTGGCAGCAAAGCTGCTGTTTTTTTATACCAGAAGGCAGGAGACATATTACACTGGCATAAGATAAGAGAGAGAGAAAATCGAGCATAGGATGTCACTGGGTAGTTAAAAGTCTAAATTTTCTGATTGTAGATGACATACATCTTAAGAATGCTATAATTATTTAATAAAAATGTAAGAGTAATCCAGAGTTCTCACATGGTGAATAGGAGCATGGCCAGAGAAACACCAGTTTGCAGCAATCATAATGTTCTATTTTTATCCCCATGTTGGTGTGGCCTGAGAATCAAGAATTACATAAGAAAGGATTGCATAATATTGAAACTGCTTGTATTGGAATGAAGTGCTGGCTGGCCATGGTAGTCTTTATAAACAATGGAAAATCTCTTTTAATCAAATTGGCTTCGGTTTGGTCCATTGTAAGAGGCTGTGAATCTGATAACCTGTCAAGGTCATCTCCCTAATCACCATGAATGTCCTCAAGAATACTGCATTATTTTCATCTAATTGCCAAAGATCAGTGCACTTTGGCTTATTCTTAGTTAAGATTTATTATTTCGGAGCTGTGTATTCTAGAGTATAATTTTAAAAATCATTCAAAACTACCATGATGATCATCTGCTTGAGTATTTTTAATACCAACAAATAATTTTCATAAAGATAGTCCATATTTTTATAACATGCCAGGTTTTTTCAGTTTCTTCATTTGATTACGGGATCCTATAAGAAGAGCAGATGAGAAAAAATTTGCTGAACTGACCACGGATAAGCAATTACTGAATGATAAAGTTGGATCTATACAACTGACATGTCTGGGCTGCTGATTCAAGCCAGCTCACTGAACCACACCACACCACCTTTTCTTCAGCACTTTCTCCCAATCTGTGAATCACTTAGCAAACTCGAACGTTATCCATACTCACACAACCAAAAAGGCTAAAACAATGGACTTCTTTAAACTGTATTACCAAGAAGCACCAGACAGTTCAATCTTCCTAAAGGTTTAATTCTTTTAAAGTAAAAGGTACTTTTTAGACTTTGAGTTTTCAAACTTTGCTTTTTTAGTGTCTTTAATGAAATGAATGCCAACATTGGTTTATTTGTTTCTCTTCTGGATGTTCTTACAAAACACTTGGTGGAGCGTTTTCTTCTCCAAGCTGTAATGCTGTTCTTTCCACAGCGTAATCCAACCACCCAGCCAGAGGACAGAAAAGGTGTCCCACACAGAGTTCCAGTTACTCTGTGAATTTATGCCTCTGGCGCAAGGAATAACCACATTATGCTAAAAATTTTCTACAGAGTAGAAATAGATAACAGAGAGAAGAAATGACTTTAATGACAGATTGTTTCTTCCTAGAGAGGCAAATATTATATTGTTGATCAGTCATACAGACACACACAATGTGTCCAATCTACTTCCTCATAAAATAATTTTATTAGTCTCAATCAAAGAACCCTTCAAATGACAGGTTTTTAATGAGCAACTGAAACAACTAAATCTAATATAATTCTACCTAATATTAGAAATTACAAGTGAAGAGAATGCCCACCATGCTATGATATCTGGAAATTCCCAGAGTTTGTGTTATATTTCATTAGTGTAACAATTTATACAACCCCAACACAAAAGAAACTAAATTATCTTCTCTTTAAAAATGAAATATGCGGCCTGGCGCGGTGGCTCAAGCCTGTAATCCCAGCACTTTGGGAGGCCGAGACGGGCGGATCACGAGGTCAGGAGATCGAGACCACCCTGGCTAATACGGTGAAACCCTGTCTCTACTTAAAAATACAAAAAACTAGCCGGGCGAAGAGGCGGGCGCCTGTAGTCCCAGCTACTCGGGAGGCTGAGGCAGGAGAATGGCGTAAACCCGGGAGGCGGAGCTTGCAGTGAGCTGAGATCCGGCCACTGCACTCCAGCCTGGGTGGCAGACCAAAACTCCGTCTCAAAAAAAAAAAAAAAAAAAAAAAGAAATATGCTATAAATACTTCTTTTTCTTGATATCCTCTAGCAGAGGAATAAAATGATTCATATTAAACTCATATTAGCTTTGCATCATCACATATTTTTATTATTTTTTGCTTCTTCACTTCCCTTGTGGCTATACTTTAACTTTATTGAATTTAGGGGACAGTTTTGGAAACAAGATATGATACATCCAAGAAAACCTTATACTGAATTCATCTGAAGAATGCAAGAAATGACATTCTTAAAGCCTTGCAAAGGGTGCTCTAAATCATACATGAGTCTTTGGCAATCTTCATGTTTATATTTGACAAAACTGTCTAAGCCCAAATACTCAGGATAATGAGAAGCTCCTTTGACCTGTAATCTTTAAAAGACATTTCATATGAAAATATGAACACATATTATGTATAGTATATGTGTTAAATATGTATATGTAGATACTTGCATGCATATATATTTTTAAAACATTATTTTCGGAGTGACCATATCTGTGATATTCCTGATCATATAGAAAATATACATTGATTCTGAATGTAGTAAAACTCCATTATAGTGTGAAAATCTCTTGAAAGATTTCAGATAACACCAAATATAGCAGAAATTTATTAACATCATTCACCTAAGCAACAGTTAGAAAGCTAAATTTTTTGTTCATTCAAAATCCCTTTGCCTTACTTCCTAAGCCACCTAGAAGCCTAGAATTTTAGTCCTAGATTTTGAACAGATTTTAATGTTTCCACTCAAAATTGGGAAAATAAATCCTGCAGGTACAATCTTTTAGAATTGGTTTTACAGGCGCATGGTAATTATATGGCAGAATTTCTACCTTCGGATTAAAGAGAATATATTTTTAAAATATAGCCTCGCTTTAGACAGCAACCATCAAGGAAGGTCCGCAAGCAGAAATAGAAAAACTTTAATATCTCTTTTGCTCCCTCTGCTGGTTGGTTTCATAGAATGAAGAGTGGGTGCTTTGAACTCTCCTTTTTTTCCAGCCTCCTTACCAGCCTCAAAAATGCTAATATATTTTAATTTTCCCGGACTTTCAGGATTTGGGTGTCAGGACTTGTCTAGTTGATTAATGCTGTAATTGAGTTGTTGGATCTCTGTTTGTTTGAATTATAAATGACTAGCTAGAAGGAGACCATGAATATGGAAGTTCCAATAGATTAACAGTCCAGCAATTATTGAGCATGACTCAAAAGGGAACATACGACATTCTCGTCTTAAAGCAATATGATCTCAAGGAAGAAAAAGACACATGTATATAATATTACCCAACAATGAGGCAGTGTATAATTCAGGACTAAATTGTATGGTATCAACTGCATGTTCAAAGATTTGAAAAATTCATAAACAAGAGACAGGAGTTGGGCTGAAACTCAAAAATGACTGTTATAGAACACAAACTCAAAGGTAATAGGAGTAGCTATTGCAGGAGCAAGATACAGTGTCATCAATAATATGCTGATTTAAAATACAGAATATTATGTTTTAAAAAACACTGTAATTGGGAGTATAAATGACTTGCATCTTGAGCAGAAAGACTAAAAGACAAGCCAATCAAAAATAATAACTACAACAGCTTTTTAAGACAGAGACAGCACAATCAGACATAAATAGAAAGATCAAAAAGTTAAAAGGCAGAGGGACAAAATTAAGTGTAGCATTGTTATTAGTTTTCTCTTTGCTTTTTGTAAGTTTGCTTGTTTCTTTATGCAATCAATGTTAAGTTCTCATCAGTTTAAAATAATGGGTTATAAGATATTATTTTCAAGCCTCAGAATAATCTCAAATAAAAAACATACAACAGATACACACACAAAAAAAGCAAGAAATTAAAACATAACACCAGAGAAAACCACCTTCACTAAAAGGAAGACAGGAAGGAAAGAAAGAAGAAAGAGAAAGTCCACAAAACAACCAGGAAACGACAAATAACAAAAGTCCTGACTTACCAATAATAACGTTGAAAGTAAATTGACTAAACTATCCAATAAAGACATCGAGTGGCTAAACTGATTTTTTAACAAAGACCTAGTGATCTGTTGATTGCAAGAAACACACTTCACCTATAAATACAAACAGACTGAAAATAAATGGATAGAAAAAGAGATTCCACACCAATGGAAAGCATAATAGCACAGGAGTAGCTATGCTTATATCAGACAAAACTTGATTTTAAGGCAAAAACTCCAAAAAAAGAAAACAAAGGTCATTATATAATGATACAGTGATCAATTCAGTAAGAGAATATAACAATTTTAAATATTTATGCACCCAACACCAGAGCACCCAGATATATAAAGTGAATGTTATTAGAGATAAAGTGAGAGATAGACTTAAATACAATAATAGCTAGAGACTTCAACAGTCCTCTTTCAGCATTGGACAGACTTCCCAGACAGAAAATCACAAAGAAACATGGGACTTAATCTGCACCTAGACCAAAGGAACCTAATAGATATTTACAGAACATTTCATCCAACAGCTGCAGAATACATGTTCATCTCCTCAGCACATGGATCATTCTCAAGGATAGACCATATGTTAGGTCGCAAACAAGTCTTAAATCATTCCAAAAAATTGAAATTACATCAAGTATCTTCTCTTTCCACAATGGAATAAAACTAGAAATGAGTAATGAGGAATTTTGGAAACTGTACAAACACATGGAAATTAAACAACATGCTCCTGAATGACTAGTGGGTCAATGAAGAAATTAAGAAGGAAGTTGAAAAATGTCTTGGAACAAATGAAAATAGGAACACAACCTATTGAAACCTGTGGGATACAGCAGAAGTTGTACCAAGGGGGAGTTTATAGCTGTAAGCACCTTCATCAAAAAAGTAGAAAAATATCAAATAACCTAATGATGCATGTTAACCAGAAAAGCAAGACAAACTAAACCCAAAATTAGTAAAAGAAAATAAATAATAAATATCACAGAATAAATAAGTGAGATTGAAATGAAGAAAACAATACAAACATAAAAGAAACAAAAAAAAGTTTTTTGCGAAGTTAAAGTCAACAAACCTTTGGTTACACCAATGAAGAAAAAAGGGAGAATATCTAAATAAAATCAGAGATGAATAAGGACACATTACAAATGATACCACAGAAATTCAAAGGATCATTAGTGGCAATTATGAACAAGTATATCCCAATGAACTAGAAAGTCTAGCAGAAATAGACAAATTCCTAGACACATACAACCTGCCAAGACTGAACCATGAAGAAATCCCAAACCTGAAGAGACCAATAACAAGTAATGAGATTGAAGTCATAGTAAAAAGTATCCCAGCAGAGAAAAGCCCTGGACCCAGGATTTTCACTGCTGAATTTTACCAAACATTTAAAGAAGAATTAATACCAGTACTACTCAAATTATTTCAAAAAATAGAGGAGGAGGGAATATTTTCAAACTCATTCTATGAGGCCAGTATTACCCTGATAGCAAAACCGACAAAGACAAATTTTAAAAAGGCAACTACTGGCAAGTATTCTTGATAAACATCGATGCAAAAATCCTTAACAAAATACTGGCAAACCTAATTTAACAACACATTTATAAGATGGTTCATTGTGATCAAGTAGGATTTATCTCAGGGATGCAAGTATGGTACACCATATGCAAGTCAATCAATGTGATATATTGTATCAACAGAATGAAGGACAAAACCCATATGATCATTATAATTAATGCTGAAAAAGCATTTGATAAAGTTCAACATGCTTTCATGATCAAAACCGTAAAAAAAGTGGGTATAAAACAAATGTGCCTCAACACAATAGAAGCCATATTTAACAGGCCCATAGCCAGTATCAAATCGAATGGAAAAAAACCTGAAAGCCTTTCCTCTAATATCTGGAACAAGAAAAGAATGCCCATTTCACCACTGTTATTTGACATAGTACCGGAAGAAGTACTATGTCTAGTACTAGCTACAGCAATTAGACAAGAGAAAGAAACAAAAGACAATCAAGCTGAAAAGGAAGAAATCAAATCATCCTTGTTTGCAGATGATATGATCTTATATTTGGAAAAACCTAAAGATCCCACCAAAAAACTATTAGAACTAATAAAGAAACTGAGTAGAAGTTGAAGGATACAAAATCAGTATCTAAATATCAGTAGCATTTCTATGTGATAACAGCAAACAATCTAAAAAAGAAATCAAAAAAGTAATCCCAATTACAATAGCTACAAATAAAATGCTTAGGAATTAATTTAATTAAAGAAATAAAAGATTTCTATAATGAAAACTATAAAACACTGATGAAATAAATTGAAGACACACCAAAACATGGAAAGATATTCATTCCATGTTCATGAATTGGAAGAATCAATATTGTTAAAATGTCCACACTACCTAAAACAATCCACAGATTATATGCAATCTCTACCAAAATATCAATGACATTATTCACAGAAATAGAAAAAAAATCCTTAAATTTATATGGAGCCACAAAAGACCCACAATAACCAAAGCTCCTCTAAGCAGAAAAAAACAAAACTGGGGGTGTCATATTATCTGACTTCAATTTATACCCCAGAGGTATAGTAACCAAAACAGCATGGTACTCACATGAAAACAGACACATAAAGCAATGGAACAAAATAGAGAGCCCAGAAGCAAATCCATACATCTACAGTGAACTCATTTTCAACAAAGATGCCAAGAATATTGGGGAAGGTCAGTGTCTTCAAAAAATGGTACCGATGGTGCTGGGAAAACTGGATATCCATATGCGGAATAATGAAACTGGACTCCTTTCTCTTGTCATATACAAAGATCAAATCCAAATGGATTAAAGACATGTCTAACACCTTAGCCTATTAAACTCTCAAAAAAAAAATTGGGGGAAATTCTACAGGGCATTGGACTTTGCAAAGAGCAAGGCACAGAAAGGCAAACTTTGCATATTTTCACTTATGTATGGGAACTGAAAATTAAAAGAAGTGAACTTATGGAGATAGAGAGTAGAATGATTGTTACCAGAAGCTGGGAAGAGTTCTAGGGGAGTGGGGAAGGTGGGATGGTTAATGGGTACTGAAATATATGTAGCTAGAATGAATAAAATATAGTATTTGATAGCACAACAGGGTGACTACAGTCAACAATAATTTATTGTACATTGTAAAATACTAAAAGAGTATAATTGTATTGTTCATAACACAAATAAGGGATAAACGCTTGAGATGATGAATACCCCATTTACTTTTATGTGATTATTAAATACTGTATGCCTGTATCAAAATATCACATGTACCTAATATATACTCCTACTATGTACCCACAAAAATTAAAAATAAATACAAATAAAAGAGAAGTCAGCAACTATTTTAAAATAAAATAAAGAATCTGCCTTTTGACTTCTCCCCAAAACACTGCCTTCTTCTCGTACATATAACTTCAAAACAAAGCAATAGCAATGACAGCATACTCAAACTTGACATAATGAAATTATCTATATTCCAGATGAAAATATATGCATCCTCTTCCTCAAAGTGAATATCCACATTCAGTCACCACGATTATCTCTGAGAGATATTCAGTCCTTTTATATTTAGTGCCATCACAAGCTAGTTTTGATATCCTGCTATTTATGGATCACATAAAGTTAATAACCAATAATACACACTCTCTAAAATACTAGAGGAAGACAAGAAGACAGACATACTAGAGATTACTGTGGGGCCCTTCTCAATGATGTAAATCTTTCTCTTTATTTAAGGAGCTCTGAGTCTATTATTTGATTAGGTCAGGCAGGCAAGTTGGGAGGGACCATGAATTTCCAATGTGGTGCATCACCCAAGTCACTGCCAAACCTAGAAAGTTTTTAAGTGGGACCTTAATGGGTTATTATCAGTTTCAGTTCTAGGATCCTCATGATCAGTTAGTCACTTCCAAAAGTTTTCTCAATGTCAAATTTTATTATCATCACTCTCACCCAGTTGATTATTATGAAAACCACATCACCTAGCTTGACCAATTAAGTGTTGCTGTGTGGCCTCAGTCAATACGGGATGCCACTGTATATGGTAGTATCATCCCAGCAAACATATAACAAACACTGCAGTCTTTTTCAAGAATGCTGCATTCCCCTTCTCAATGAATTTCTTAATATCTAGTGAAGAAAGTGTTTCCTTTTTTATTTTTATTTTTTAAATTTTACTCTAAGTTCCAGGATACATGTGCACAACATGCAGGTTTGTTACATAGGTAAATGTGTGCCATGGTGGTTTGCTGCTCCTATCAATCCATCACCTAGGTTTTAAGCCCTGCATGCATTAGCAATTTGTCCTGATACTCTCCCTCCCCACCAACCGACAGGCCCCGTGTGTGATGTTCCCCTCCCTGTGTCAATGTATTCTCATTGTTCAGCTCCCACTCCTGAGTGAGAACATGTGGTGTTGGGTTTTCTGTTTCTGTGTTAGTTTGCTGAGGATGATGCTTCAGGCTTCCTCCATGTCCCTGCAAAGGATGTGATCTCATTCCTTTTTATGGCTGCATAGTACTCCGTGGTGTATATGCACCACATTTTCCTTATTCAGTCTATCACTGATCGGCATTTGTGTTAGTTCCATGCCTTTGCTATTGTGAACAGTACTTCAATAAACATACGTGTACATGTATCTTTATAATAGAATGATTTATATTCCTTATAATACCCAATAATGGGATTGCTGGGTGAAAGGTATTTCTAGTTCTAGATCCTTGGGTAATTGCTACACTGTCTTCCATAATGGTTGAACTAATTTACATTCCCACCAACAGTGTAAAAGTGTTCCTACTTCTCCACAGTCTCGCCAGTATCTGTAGTTCTTGACTTTTTAATAATCTCTATTCTGACTGGCATGAGATGGTATCTCATTGTAGTTTTGATTTGCATTTCTCTAATGATGAGTGATGTTGAGCTCTTCTTCATATGTTTATTGGCCACATAAATGTCCTCTTTTGAGAAGAGTCTGTTCATATCCTTTGCACTCTTTTTCATGGGATTGCTTTTTTCTTAAAAGGAACTTAAATTTTTTTAAGTTCCCTGTAAATTCTGGGTACTAGACCTTTGTCAGATGGGTAGATTGCAAAAATTTTCTCTCATTCTTTAAGTTGCCTGTTCACTCTGATGAGAGTTTCTTTTGCTGTGTAGAAGCTCTTCAATTTAATTAGATCTCATTTGTCAATTTTAGCTTTTGTTGCAATTGCTTTTGGCAATTTCACCATAAAATCTTTGTCCATGCCTATGTCCTGAATGATATAGTCTAGATTTTCTTCCAGGGTTTTTATGGTTTTGAGTTTTACATTTAAGTCTTTAATCCATCTTGAGTTAATTTTTGTACAAAGTGTAAGGAAGGGGTCCAGTTTCAGTTTTCTGCATATGATTAGCCAGTTTTCCCAGCACTATTTATTAAATAGTGAATCCTTTCCCCCTTGCTTGTTTTGGTCAGGTTTGTCAAACATCACATGGTTGTAGAAATGTGGTCTTATTTCTGAGCTCTCTCTTCTGTTTCATTGTTCTATATGTCTATTTGGTACAGTACCATGCTGTTTTGGTCACTGTAGCCTTGTAGAATATAACCACTGACCCCACAGAAATAGAAACTACCATCAGAAAATACTATAAACACCTGTAGACAAATGAACTAAAAAATCTAGAAGAAATGGATAAATTCCTGAACACATACACCCTCCCAAGACTAAATGAGGTAGAAGTTGAATCCTTGAATAGACCAATAAGAAGTTCTGAAATTGAGGCAGAAGAAATAGCCTACCAAAAANTTCAGTTTTCTGCATATGATTAGCCAGTTTTCCCAGCACTATTTATTAAATAGTGAATCCTTTCCCCCTTGCTTGTTTTGGTCAGGTTTGTCAAACATCACATGGTTGTAGAAATGTGGTCTTATTTCTGAGCTCTCTCTTCTGTTTCATTGTTCTATATGTCTATTTGGTACAGTACCATGCTGTTTTGGTCACTGTAGCCTTGTAGAATATAACCACTGACCCCACAGAAATAGAAACTACCATCAGAAAATACTATAAACACCTGTAGACAAATGAACTAAAAAATCTTGAAGAAATGGATAAATTCCTGAACACATACACCCTCCCAAGACTAAATGAGGTAGAAGTTGAATCCTTGAATAGACCAATAAGAAGTTCTGAAATTGAAGCAGTAATTAATAGCCTACCAACTAAAAAAATGCCCAGGACCAGACAGATTCACAGCCAAATTCTACCAGACGTACAAAGAGGAGCTGGTACCATTCCTTCTCAAACTATTCCAAAAAATTAAAAAGGAGGAACTCCTCCCTAACTGATTTTATGAAGCGAGCATCATCCTAACACCAAAACCTGGCACAGACAAAAAAAAAAAAAAAAAAGAAAACTTCAGGCCAATAACCCTGATGAACATCCACGCAAAAATCCTCAATAAAATACTGGCAAACTGAATCCAGCAGCATATCAAAAAGCTTATCCACCACAATCAAACCTGTTTCATCCCTGTAATGCAGGGCTGGTTCAACATACACAAATCTATAAATGTAATCCATCATATAGACAGAACCAATGACAAAAACCACATGGTTATCTCAGTAGATGCAGAAAAGGTCTTCAATAAAATTCAACATCCCTTCATGTTAAAAACTCTCAATAAACTAGGTATTGTTGGAACATATCTCAAAATAATAAGAGCTATTTATGACAAACCCACAGCCAATATTATACTGAATGCGCAAAGCTGGAAGTATTCCCTTTAAAAACCAACACAAGACAAGGCTGTCCTCTCTCACCACTCCTACTCAACATAGTATTGGAAGTTCTGCCCAGGGCAATCAGGCAAGAGAAAGAAAGCAAGTGTATTCCAATAGGAACAGGGGAAGTCAAATTGTCTCTGTTTGCAGACAACATGATCCTTTATTTAGAAAACCCCATCGTCTCAGCCCAAAAGCTCCTTGAGCTGATAAGTAACTTAGGCAAAGTCTCAGGATACAAAATCGATGTGCAAAAATCACAAACATTCCTGTACACCAGCAATAGACAAGCAGAGAGCCAAACCATGAGTGAACTCCCATTCACAATTGCTACAAAGAGAATAAAATACCTAGGGTAAAATAACTAGAAATGCAGCTAAAAACATACGTAAAGGATCTCTTCAAGGAGAATTGCAAACCACTGCTCAAGGAAATAAGAGAGGACACTAACAAATGGAAAAACATCCCATCCTCATTGATAGAAAGAATCAACATTGTGAAAAATGGCCATACTAACCAGTAATTTGTGGATTCAATGCTATTCCCATTCAAACTACCTTTGACATTATTCACAGAATTAGAAAAAACTACTTTAAAATTCATATGGAACCATAAAGAGCCAATCAATAGCCATGTCAATCCTAAGCAAAATAATAAATAGACAAGTCAATCCTAAGCAAAAAGAGTAAAGCTGGAGGCATCATGCTACCTGAGGGAACTGTTTTCAATATCCTCTTGAGGAATAAACTTAGAGGGTATCCAGTCTCCCTTAATTCTTTAGATTTATCTTTCTTCAATATACAAATTTATTTCTGTCATTTCAACTTCATTTGATACATTCCACTGATGAGTTCAGGCTTCAGACAACCAACCAAATGATCAATTAGAACCACTTTCAGGTGCACAAGCTGATGCCGTGCATTGAATCTATTTATCTATTTCTGCAGATATTGATGCGTTTATGCATTCATTCAACAAGGATTTATTCAGCATTTGCAAGCTATCAGACAATATTGCAAGCATTAATAAAGCAAACAAAACTTCTGAGTTTATGAAGTTTACAGTTGATAGGAGAAGAGTGAAGACAATAAAATAAATAAATATTTTAAAATATGTAGTGCATTTGAAGGTAATTAGCACTCCAGAAGGAAACAGAGCATTCCAAGGAAGATTAGAAGCATTGAGATGTACAATTTTACATAAGGGGGATCAGATTAGGCACTTTGAATAAAATGACATTAAGTAAGCAGAGAGAAGAATAATTGTTCTGTAGGATTTTCTTTAGAAAACTCATAGTTTTAGAAATACCTCATTTTCCTCATTTACATCCTTTGTTAATAAAATTTGCTAAAACTTATCAACATTTTACATTAACAAATACTATATAGCAACCGGTTTTTCACTGGCCCTCTAAAGTTCGTGGAATACAAGAATTCAAACATGTTCTTTCCATCTTAGTCAACTCATAACAAGCTTACTCATTGTCTGACAAAATTCTTCCTAATCACCACAAACTATGGTAGAATTACCACTGGGAGCTAGATGTGTATTATGAAATAGAAATATAATGTTAAGACTTAAGCACCTTGATCAAGGGTAGTTGAAATTCCTTTTCAAATAAAGCATTAATCTTCAGAGAACGCATGAAAAAGCCTAGCAACACCTTCCAACTTGTCAGTAAGTATACATGTATTGGCTCTTCTATTTCAACTGGCATACTTTAAAGGAAACATCCAAGTCATAGATTTTGAATGGGGAAATTAATTATTGATTTGTCTCTGAGCAAATAATTCAATTAAAGCTATATTCTCAGAGAATGGTTAGTTTAAGAAATTTAATATAGAAACTCATTTATTGTTTAAAGTTTTGTGGATCACCTCAAATACCAAAACAGGTAATTTTTATGGAAACTATAAATAGGTTATAATGTAGAATAAGCACACTAATAATAAGTAACTCCAATGACCTCCTTTTTTACATAGCAAATCCTTATTGAAAATGCCAGAGCCACAACCTCATGTTAATGAATGATATGACAGAGAAATGATTGTTTCAATAAAGATATTCCTAAGGCAATCAGCTTTTTCTAGGACTAATTATTGCTCTATAAAGATTAAGTACATCAAGATGGAGATGATATAACTTCTTATGGCCCACTTCAGTGGAAACATTTATTTTCAATGTATTGGCTGAAACTAGTGTTTGTTTGCTACCTTCCTGTCCCTTACATTGTATTATTTTAAAACATAATCTTATGTCATCATCACAGAATTCCTATTGAGCAGGTATAATTACACTCCTTTTAAAGACGGGGGATCTAAGGCTCCAAGGTAGATGGACCTCCCTGAGATCATACATACAAGTGATTAAGTGGCAGGACCAGAGCTAGAGTTCAAACCCTTTGATCCCACTTTACCACACTCTGCACTGCCCTGTGGCTCTCTCTCTGCCAGCCTGGCACTAGGACAATCCCTTGTAATACCTTCTTTTCTTACGACCCGCCTATATTTACTACATTTTTTTTCAGTTTACTATTGATTAGGAAATCACGTCCATAACAGAAAACTTATCTGTCATGTTTCAGTCACCAAATTTGCCTCTATAGTAGAGTAAGGAATTTAATAAACAAATAAAATAGTCACACGTTTTCAAAGAGTGAAAACTTTTCCAGAGTCCTGTTTGTTTTTAATAGAACATGAAATATACACTGATTCATAGAGAAATGTGGGAAGAAGTCTTTTGCTTCAAATACTGAATAAAAATTTCTCTATATATGTTCAGATACAAAGTCTCATAAAATATTAATGTCTTGGCCACAACAAATAAGAAATTATATATAATTTTCTTGTGCTTATATGCCACCATATCATTAATTATATTACAACTAGTGCTATTCCTGAAAAGAGGATCAATTCCTTGGTCTTCAGTACTGTGATTATGAAGATCCCTAATAAAACTTACACACAATTTAGATATATTGCTTATGTTGTTTTTAGATGACTAAATCACTGCTAAATAACACTCATAATGCTTAATTATTTTTAAAAGTCCACCTTAATTAGTAAGTCCTTAACATATAATATGAATACATTACATAATTTCAGATGTCTCTAAATCTTAAAACTGTAATTTCACATAGTCCTGTAATTTCCTCCATGTTAAAAATGCCTGTTCTAGTAACATCGTCTCATTCCAGAGAAATTTCCTCACTAAACAATAAAGTTCTTAAAAAGATAAACCACACAAAAAGTTCTATCAACTTTGTATCAGCAAACCAGTTTCTCTCCAAAAACAAAATCAAATGGACAACTGCTTTTCATGTGAAAAATATTACATTTTGAAAATTTCAATTTGGTCAAGAATTTTAATATTTAAACTAAATATCTTCCATTTCTTCTTTATTAAATGTTAAAGCATATCTCAGAGTAGAAATTGCATCCTGATACAATTATCATGTTTGAAATCCTCAAATTCTCCTCTTGGGAGGATATAAGAGGCCCAAAATTAAGGGTATGGCTCTTTGAGTTTCCTCATAGCAATCTCTCCTTGAGCCCTGACTATAAAATATTCAGGATTAAAAAAGACCAGATTGATGAATAAGTAAAAAGTATCTGAGTGCCACTAACTGTCCATGAGCCAGGATTATGCAGGTGTTAAAAAGCAAGTTCACAATTGTGCTCACAATGTCTCACAGCTATCCACACTGCACAGGTTACCTCAATTAAGCTCCCTAAGCAGCCTAAACATTAAGCAGAGCAAGTATTTTTATCCTCATTTCCCCATTAGAAAACTGAGGCTCAGAAAGATTCAAATGACTTGACCAATGTTACTGGCAGTATCAAGGCTTGAATCCAGGTCTCTAATTCCTGATAGATGCTATCCCACTGCATTGAGTTAGATTTTGAACTGAACATGTCTGATACCAAAGTATGTGCTTTTACCACTATATTGTATTGCATTACCAACATATTAATAAACCCTTATAGATATTCTTAGTTCTAGCACTTATAATCTGTGGTATAAATTTAGAAGGCAATATTACGAATGATACCATTTCAGTAAAATCAAAGATCACAAATGATATCTGGGTTATATTAAACTTCTATTTATATCACCTCTATAGTATTACACTTTTGTATTTCATAAAAACTATCGTCCTAAGACTTAAAACAGTTTGTCTCATTACTTATTTTTGTATTAATATCTAACTTATAAAAGGAAATGTTATTTCCAATGATTTAGAGCTTTATGAAGAAAACATATCCTAGTCATGAATTTTACCTGAACATAGAAGAGAAATAAAAAGACCAGAAAAAAAAAATAGATTATACAGTCTAAACATCACACACACCGAAAAAAATCCCTTAGGAAGTGAACCTTCACTATTAAAGAAGACCAAGGACCAGTTTAGGCCAATGACAGGCAGCTCAGGTAAGAAAAACCACTTTTTCTCTCATCTTTCACCTATATCCATACATGTATAATAATACATTGGCATCTCAATTCCCCTAGTTTTTTCATTCTCTCTTCTTGGTAACAATATTTCTTCAGTCTAATGCTTTTGTCTTTCTTTCTATTCTTCATTTCAAGTTCATTATTTTTGCATGACTTTATTGTTTCCCAGGGCTTCTGAAGTCATCCTCACTCCTTGTTTAGACCCTTGATCTTTGAGATGTCCATCAATCCTTGACCATGTTTGGAAATATGCCTTGAGATCAAACATAATTTAGTAACCACACACACTTTGACACCTGTGCATGGGATCAAATAAACTGGAAAGAGAAGGAAACGTGTAGAAATTGGGAGGAGGCACAATCCTTGGGAATATAAAATTTTTACATGTCAATCTGTTACTCAGAATGAGGTCTCAACAAAACCAGCAAAGTATTGTCAAATAATTTTACCTTATTTTCCTTGGAGATAACACTTTCTAAATTTTTCAGATGTGATTTATTTAGGCTAATCATAATTTTTATCTGAATTCAATAAAAAAAGAATTAGTCAAATCAGGCGTTATCATTTCTTTTTATCAAAGTAAAAGCTAGTAGTTTCCTGGATAAGAGGATAAGAGATAGAAACAAAGTACCACCCAGTATTAGCCTGACAATGGTTAGTAAGATAAAACAAATTAGCTTTACTGCAAATAATGATAATTAAAATTTTTCTTTAAATCGATTATTAGCACCTTTTTTTCCTTTCAAAACAAATAGACTTATTCAAAACTGACATTATAGATATCATACACTATCCATAGCAAAGATAACCAAGATAAGCAGTTGTACTTATATAAATTAATGGTGTACATCTGAGTGGGAGTAAACAAAAGGTGTTTGTACTCTATTTCAGTATGGTAATGACAAGTGCAGAGATAAGAAGCACATTACTCTAAAGCCCAGAGGTAGCATTCTGACAACTCAGATGCATCTCGTCAGGGCAGGTGGTTAAAAGGTGAGGACAGCCCTTCTATTAGATCTGGCAAGTGTGCTGTTAATTGAAGAGTGCAATCCAAGATCTATAATTGCTTCTGAAAAAAAAAAAAAAACAGGTAGCAACAAAGTTTAGTATATTAACTGTCAAAACACATCTGCTGAAAGAAATAGTTAACACCACGAGGCCCAAGAAACACAGAGTAGATGTTAAGATCAGCCATGTTGCAGCACAATAAATGCTTTGATGGGACATTAGACCAACTTACGCTTGTCTGAAAGTTTGCATAGTTAACTCTGCTGTTTTAGAATCCAAATTGACTGCTTCATAAAAGTGTTAAGTGTCAAAAGTTCACACAATAGAGATGTTTCAAAAAACTGAGGTCATTGAATATTTGCCATCAAATACCAGATATCACATAATGCAAAAGTAATCAAGTAACAGAAAGGGAGAAATAACTAAACAGTCAAAGCAGCCATCACATAATCTATCTCCTAACGCCCCAAAGTTATCTTATAAACAACTCAGCATCTGCTTACTATTATTTAAACACCCTTTCAACAGATTTTTAACATATAGCTTCAGAGTCCACATATGAAATTGGAGAGTTACACTCAGAAGAGAAAAAAAAAAAAAANCAGTTTCTCTCCAAAAACAAAATCAAATGGACAACTGCTTTTCATGTGAAAATATTACATTTTGAAAATTTCAATTTGGTCAAGAATTTTAATATTTAAACTAAATATCTTCCATTTCTTCTTTATTAAATGTTAAAGCATATCTCAGAGTAGAAATTGCATCCTGATACAATTATCATGTTTGAAATCCTCAAATTCTCCTCTTGGGAGGATATAAGAGGCCCAAAATTAAGGGTATGGCTCTTTGAGTTTCCTCATAGCAATCTCTCCTTGAGCCCTGACTATAAAATATTCAGGATTAAAAAAGACCAGATTGATGAATAAGTAAAAGTATCTGAGTGCCACTAACTGTCCATGAGCCAGGATTATGCAGGTGTTAAAAGCAAGTTCACAATTGTGCTCACAATGTCTCACAGCTATCCACACTGCACAGGTTACCTCAATTAAGCTCCCTAAGCAGCCTAAACATTAAGCAGAGCAAGTATTTTATCCTCATTTCCCCATTAGAAAACTGAGGCTCAGAAAGATTCAAATGACTTGACCAATGTTACTGGCAGTATCAAGGCTTGAATCCAGGTCTCTAATTCCTGATAGATGCTATCCCACTGCATTGAGTTAGATTTTGAACTGAACATGTCTGATACCAAAGTATGTGCTTTTACCACTATATTGTATTGCATTACCAACATATTAATAAACCCTTATAGATATTCTTAGTTCTAGCACTTATAATCTGTGGTATAAATTTAGAAGGCAATATTACGAATGATACCATTTCAGTAAAATCAAAGATCACAAATGATATCTGGGTTATATTAAACTTCTATTTATATCACCTCTATAGTATTACACTTTTGTATTTCATAAAACTATCGTCCTAAGACTTAAAACAGTTTGTCTCATTACTTATTTTGTATTAATATCTAACTTATAAAAGGAAATGTTATTTCCAATGATTTAGAGCTTTATGAAGAAAACATATCCTAGTCATGAATTTTACCTGAACATAGAAGAGAAATAAAAGACCAGAAAAAAAAAATAGATTATACAGTCTAAACATCACACACACCGAAAAAAATCCCTTAGGAAGTGAACCTTCACTATTAAAGAAGACCAAGGACCAGTTTAGGCCAATGACAGGCAGCTCAGGTAAGAAAACCACTTTTCTCTCATCTTTCACCTATATCCATACATGTATAATAATACATTGGCATCTCAATTCCCCTAGTTTTTTCATTCTCTCTTCTTGGTAACAATATTTCTTCAGTCTAATGCTTTTGTCTTTCTTTCTATTCTTCATTTCAAGTTCATTATTTTGCATGACTTTATTGTTTCCCAGGGCTTCTGAAGTCATCCTCACTCCTTGTTTAGACCCTTGATCTTTGAGATGTCCATCAATCCTTGACCATGTTTGGAAATATGCCTTGAGATCAAACATAATTTAGTAACCACACACACTTTGACACCTGTGCATGGGATCAAATAAACTGGAAAGAGAAGGAAACGTGTAGAAATTGGGAGGAGGCACAATCCTTGGGAATATAAAATTTTACATGTCAATCTGTTACTCAGAATGAGGTCTCAACAAAACCAGCAAAGTATTGTCAAATAATTTTACCTTATTTTCCTTGGAGATAACACTTTCTAAATTTTCAGATGTGATTTATTTAGGCTAATCATAATTTTATCTGAATTCAATAAAAAAAGAATTAGTCAAATCAGGCGTTATCATTTCTTTTATCAAAGTAAAAGCTAGTAGTTTCCTGGATAAGAGGATAAGAGATAGAAACAAAGTACCACCCAGTATTAGCCTGACAATGGTTAGTAAGATAAAACAAATTAGCTTTACTGCAAATAATGATAATTAAAATTTTCTTTAAATCGATTATTAGCACCTTTTTTTCCTTTCAAAACAAATAGACTTATTCAAAACTGACATTATAGATATCATACACTATCCATAGCAAAGATAACCAAGATAAGCAGTTGTACTTATATAAATTAATGGTGTACATCTGAGTGGGAGTAAACAAAAGGTGTTTGTACTCTATTTCAGTATGGTAATGACAAGTGCAGAGATAAGAAGCACATTACTCTAAAGCCCAGAGGTAGCATTCTGACAACTCAGATGCATCTCGTCAGGGCAGGTGGTTAAAAGGTGAGGACAGCCCTTCTATTAGATCTGGCAAGTGTGCTGTTAATTGAAGAGTGCAATCCAAGATCTATAATTGCTTCTGAAAAAAAAAAAAAACAGGTAGCAACAAAGTTTAGTATATTAACTGTCAAAACACATCTGCTGAAAGAAATAGTTAACACCACGAGGCCCAAGAAACACAGAGTAGATGTTAAGATCAGCCATGTTGCAGCACAATAAATGCTTTGATGGGACATTAGACCAACTTACGCTTGTCTGAAAGTTTGCATAGTTAACTCTGCTGTTTTAGAATCCAAATTGACTGCTTCATAAAAGTGTTAAGTGTCAAAAGTTCACACAATAGAGATGTTTCAAAAAACTGAGGTCATTGAATATTTGCCATCAAATACCAGATATCACATAATGCAAAAGTAATCAAGTAACAGAAAGGGAGAAATAACTAAACAGTCAAAGCAGCCATCACATAATCTATCTCCTAACGCCCCAAAGTTATCTTATAAACAACTCAGCATCTGCTTACTATTATTTAAACACCCTTTCAACAGATTTTAACATATAGCTTCAGAGTCCACATATGAAATTGGAGAGTTACACTCAGAAGAGAAAAAAAAAAAAAAAGTCAGATGACAGACAATGGCCAGTCAGGAATAAAAGAACGAGAGAAAAGCCATAAAAATAACACAAAGAATACAAGCATGAGAGATGGAGTCCACTCAGTTCAAGCAGCAAACTAAACTATTTCACTAACCTTGATTTTCGTGTTCTTGTTGCAATGGTAACACATTGAATTACATTCACACTTACATGTAGCTAATAGCAATAGGATATTTTTAAGAGATTAAGTTCAGAAAGTTTTAAGAGAGTAAGTTTTGAGAGAGTAAGACTTCCCAAGCTAATTGGTACCTCCAGAAAGTAGAAACCCAAGGTCAGGATGTAGCTGAATTTTGGAAATTTCACCTGTATATTCGTTTCTTTCATTGATAAATTACATAAAAATGAGCTTCTCTTCAAAGCCCCAACTAGGTACCACTAATAAACAGAAGTCTCATTTACAAGCCAAATATAAAATGATAGCATTTGTTCTCAGAGTAAATAGTGACATGTTACATGTGGGATTAAAATAGCCCTACTTGAAGCTGGCTAAAGACTATTGGGTTAGATGGAGAAGACCTAAACTGCACACAGACAGGTAAGAAACAGTTAAACAGCAACCTATAAAGAAAGATAAAGTGGACATATCTTTATCTCCTCTTTATTCCAAGTAACTGAAAATGGTAGGAAAGAATTAAAGAAATGGGTATTTCTAAATGTAACCTACAAATCAATGCTAAAGGGGGGAAAGCTTCTAGATGATGCTCGTCTTTGATGTAATTATTTTACCATCTAAATTCAAGTTATAGGAGCTTTTCCAAATTAAGGAAGTGCAAGAAAGATTTTTTTATATACGCAATAGCTAGAATGCATTCTAACTGAAGCATAGTGTATTTGTCCATTTTTATACTACTAGGAAGAAATACCTGAGACTGGGTAATTTATACAGACAAAGGATTAATGGACTCACACTTTCACGTGACTGGGAAGCCCTCACAATCATAGCAGACAAGGTGAAGAAAGAGCAAAGGCACATTTTACATGGTGGCAGGCAAAAGAGCATGAGCAAGGGAACTGCCCTTTATAAAACTGTCAGATCTCATGAGACTTATTCACTATCACAAGAACAACATGGCCAAAACTCATTCCATGATTCAATTACCTTCCACTAGAACTCACCTACAACACATGGGGATTATGGGAGCTACAATTCAAGATGAGATTTGGGTAGGGACACAGCCAAACAATATCATTCTGTCCCTGGCCCCTCCCAAATCTCATGTCCTCACATTTCAAAACCAAGCATGCCTTCTCAACAGTCCCCCAAAGTCTTAATTCATTACATCATTAACTCAGAAGTCCACAGTTCAAAGTTTCATCTGAGACAAGGCAAGTCCTTTCCATCTAATAACCTGTAAAATCAAAAGCAAGTTAGTTACTTCCTTCATACAAGGGGAATACAGGCATTGGAAAAATACACCTGTTCCAAACGGGAGAAATCAGCCAAAATGAAGGGACTACAGGCCCCATGCAAGTCTGAAATCCAGTGAGGCAGTCAAAACTTAGAGCTCCAATATAATCTCCTTTGGCTCCATGTCTCACATCTGGGTCACACTGATGCAAGAAGTGGGCTCTAATGGCCTTGGGCACCTCTACCTCTATGGCTTCGCAGAGTACAGACCCCCTGCCACCTGCTTTTACAGCCTGGCATTGAGTGTCTGAGCTTTTCCTGGCCCACAATGGAAGCTGTCAGTGGATCTACCATTCTGGGGTCTGCAGGACAGTGGCCTTCTCATAGCTCCTCTAGGCAGTGACCAAGTGAGGACTCTCTTTGGGGATTTCAACCCCACATTTCCCTTCCACACTGCCCTAGCAGAGTTTCTCTATGAGGGCCCTGCCCCGGCAACAAACTTCTGTCTGGACATCAGGCATTTCTCTGCATCCTCTGAAATCTAGGTGGAGGTTCTCAAACCTCAATTCTTAACTTCTATGCATCCTCAGATTCAACACCGCAACAAAGCTGCCAAGGCTTGGGACTTTCACCCTCTGAGGCTACAGCCCAAGCTGTACCTTAGCCCCTTTTAGCCATGGCTGAAGCAGCTGGGATGCAGGGCACCAAGTCCCTAACCTGCACACAGTAAAGGAGGGGCTCTGAGCCCAGATCACAAAACCATTTTTTCCTCCTAGGCCTCCAGGTCTGTGATGGCTGCTGTGAAGGTTTCTGACATGCCCTGGAGACATTATCCCCATTGTTTTAGTGATTAACATATGGCTCCTTGTTACTTATATAAATTTCAGCAGTTGCCTTGAATTTCTCCCCAGAAAATGGGTTTTCCTGTTTTAATGGATCATCAGGCTGCAAATTTTTGCAGTGAACCAAGATTGTGCCATTGCACTCCAGCCTAGGCAACAAGAGCAAAACTCTGTCTCAAAAAAATTTTTTTTTCAAACTTTTATGCTCTGCCTCCTCTTGAACACTATACTGTTTAGAAATTTCTTCTGCCAGATACCCTAAATAATCTCTCTCAAGTTCAAAGTTCCACAGATCTCTAGGGCAGAGACAAAATGCCTTCAGTCTCTCTGCATAGCAAGAGTGACCTTTACTCCATTTCCCCACAAGTTACTCATCTCCATATGAGACCACCTCAGCCTGGACTTTATTGTCTGTATCACATCAGCATTTTGGTCAAAGCCATTCAATAACTCTCTAGGAAGTTCCAAACTTTCCCACATTTTTATATCTTCCTCTGAGCCCTCTAAACTCTTCCAGCCTCTGCCTGTTACCCAGTTCCAAAGTTGCTTTCATATTTGGGGACATCTTTAGAGCAGCACCCCATTATTCTGGTACCAATTTACTCTATTAGTCCATTTTCATACTGCTATGAAGAAATACTTGAGACTGGGTAATTTACACAGAAAAATAGGTTTAAAGGACTCACATTCCACATGGCTGGGGAGGCCTCACAGTCATGCCAGAAGGCAAAGGAGAAGCAAAGGCATGTCTTACATGGCCACAGGCAAGAGAGCCTGTGCAGGGAACTGCCCTTTATAAAACCAACCACTATCACAAGAACAGCACAGGAAAATCACACACCCATGATTCAACTATCATCCAGTGAGTCCCTCTTAGGACAGATGAGAATTATGGGAGCTACAATTCAAGATGACATTTGGGTGGGGACACAGCCAAACTATATCACATAGTAAACCTCCTGCACTGAATGGACTTGAATAGTATCTCATAGAAACTGACATAACCAAAGTATAATTTCAAGAACTGTGTATCACATAAACTAGTTCATTCAGACACTCAGAGGTCTTTCATAAACAGTCCTTCCATAATCCAATAATTTGGAGAAGTTCATTTCATGGAGTATGTAAAAGCTTTGGGAAGCCCTATATTCAAGTAGCCTGTTTACCTTTCTATAATCTGGTGTTCTTAAAAAATTATTTGACCATGGAACTACTTTTCATATAAAAGTATTAATACCTTTTGCAATAATGCTCCAAGGAATATAATTTTAAAACCATACACCTTGAGAAATTAATGAAGTTTACCTAAATTCTAAATGTTTAACAACTACAGACATGGAGATACCTTTTTCAATTTGCATGTGATACTAAGTACAAGAAAATTGTAAGTTCAGTCTGAGCTTTAGTGAATTAGTTTGAAATGTGGCATCATTTAAGAAACAAAGTTCTAATTCTGTTTGGCTTTGAAATTGGAAAAGTTAGTCTTGATGTACCTCAGTATGTAAGACTGAGAAAATTATTAAGTAAGATTTGTGTCTTAACCATTTTACACTCTATCCAACACATAATATGTACTCAAAATAGTAACTGTATGATAAGAAAACCAGTAGGTAACAAAGAACTGGGTCTACAGACAAAGAAAATGACCTAGATTGAATGAGGACAGAATTTCCCTTAAAAAGTCCAGTTCACACTGTGGTACATATATGCCATGGAATACTACGCAGCCATAAAAAAAATCACAATCATGTTCATTGCAGCAACATGGATATAACTGGAAACCATTATCCTAAGTGAATTAATGCTGAAAACAGAAAACCAAATATTACATGTTCTCACTTGTAAGTGGGAGCTAAACACTGGGTACACATGGATACAAAGATAGGAACAACAAACACTGAAGATTCCTGAAGAGGAGGGAAAGGGGAGCAGGGAAATGCGTTGGAAAATCACCGATCAGGTACTATGTTAATCATTCAGGCAACGGGATCTTTTAGAAGCCCAAACCTCAGCATCATGCAATTTATACATGTAATAAACCTACATACAAATCCCTTGAATCTAAAAAAAACTTTAAAAAAATTCATTTCATCAGTGCCCTTATAATGAAGAATTGGTGTTTAACAACAGACCAATAGGCAAGCATACCGAAGCATTATTTATATATGTTCATTCATTTATGTAACACTCCATTCAGCAAAGTCTTTTAAGTTACCATGTATTCCTGTGTGTTAAAGAGGGCAAGTTTTCTCTTGACTTCTGTCTTTGTCACTTCCCTTTGTTCCCTTGTTCCCTCACCTCTTTCAGAATATTAATCTGTGAGGAATCTCACCTATGAGCCCTTTTGTTGTCACCTTATATAAAATAGCAACAGTCTTCACACACCCACCCACCCACCCAAAACAGCATTCTCTGCTATTTTTCTTCACAAGCACCTAATATCATCTGACATACTGTGTATTTACTTATCTGTTTATTGTCTGTTTTGCCTACAGAATACAAGGTCTATGAAGTCTTACCTGTTCTGTTCATTCCTGTGTCTTCATATCCTTGAACAGTTCCTGAATTATTTATTAATTCATTACTATATTAATATTACTTTTATATATATTTATATTATTTTATATATGACTGCAATAGCTATTTTATTAATAGAACATTTTGTTTTACATTAATCAAGTGTAGACTAATTTTTGCTTTAATTGTAGCAATGAACATTTATCCAGTGATATTCAGAGAAATTCCAGTGTTGGATCAGTTTCTGTTCTTACTTTTTTTAAATATGTATCAAGCACACATTATGTATATGTGAGATACAGCAAAACACCCATTTCTAGTACATGAAAATTTATGTGTTTATCCACATAACTGTACAATTAAGAACTGTTATAGTTCTGTATGACACAGTTTAGAAATGAATAGAGAACACAGTCATGCGTATATGTAGCTCTCGTGATATTAAAAGATATTAGAAGTGTTCTGCTGTGGCTGAAAGGGGGACATTTATGTATAACAGGAAATTAAAACACAATTATTGTAATTGATATAAATATTTTTTAACTTTTATTTTCTTTGAGAGATGGATTTTTGCCATGTTGGCCAGGCTGGTCTCAAAATCCTGGCCTCAAGTGATTCCCCCACCTTGGCTTCGCAAAGTGCCGGGATTACAGGTGTCAGTCACTGCGCCTGGCCTGTAATTGATATGAATCCTTAGTTACCCATTCAATAGTCTAAACCTTCTCTCAGGTCAGGGAGTCTAGAAATAATAGAAATTTATTTTTTCCAGCCATTTTTGTAGCTCAGGGGGCCATGAGACATAATTCTGGAAAATACTACGTAGAAAAAATCTGATTGCTTCTGGAAAATATTCCAGCCTTAAAAAAAGAGATATACAAGTTGAGTGATCCCATTTAACCCCTGCTCTTTCTTTTTTCTCTAGATGCCATTACACTGGGACTAGTGCCAAGAGCCTTAGCAGTCCTCTGTGACTGCACTTGAGCCTAAGGATAAGGCCAGCATCCTGACACAGGCTGAAAGTGCCTGGATTCTTTGCTGACATCACCAAGCTAGTTAACCATTCCCATACAGCCTACTTCTGGGCTTCCTATTCATCAACTTAAACATCCTAATGGTTTAAGACATCCTTAGTTTTCTGTTACATGTAATCAAAGCAGTCTTTTTTATTTATTGAGCATCCATTTTCTGTGTGGATCTCAAACACAAATCACTTTCCCACTAAAGAAAATGAATTATAAACCCTACCTTCACATAGTGAACCAGAGAAAGCAGACAGCAGAAAATATGTTGACATAGATACACAGATAAACAATTGTTCAGAGAGCTACCAGGTCAAGTAAACACACTAAAATGATTTATTAGATTGAGCAGTCAGGATTTCTGCAGAGTATATAAGGGTGAAGCAAAGGGATTGTATAAATTCATTGATAAAGACTATAATTTGATCAATCGTATTAAAAAATTAGAATAAAGACCTGAAACTGAAAAGAGACAATTCCAAGATACCCATGGGATTGCCAGGCAAAAAAAGGAAGAACTATGATAATACAAAAAATGAGAGTCCCAAATGATCAGAAAAGCCTCCTTCTTGGCCCCTCTAGTCTTATCTCCAGTCCCTAGCAATATCATTAGTCCATGAAGAAGTATCTATTTTTTTTAAATTGTGTGTTTAAATTAATTTATAATGAAACTAACATAGGTATTATTCTGTTTTAAGATTTAGGCATATTAAATAAATCACTTCATTAATCCCAAATTCAAAGACCGCTGTTTATTTTTTTACATTGGTATCTTGATGGATTGAATTCTACCTAATAAAAATTTCCTTAATTTTGTTGCATTTAGTAAATATCTCCTCCCTCCCCAAATTCTATATCTAGATAAAGTTATTTCTCTTATACATGTCCATTCAGAATATCTCTACCTGAACCAAGAAATAGAGTTTGGGTCTTATGATAACTAGTTGGGCACTTCATGAAACGTCTGTGAAATGAGGTGTGAGCTCTCAGCCCATAAAACAATAATTCCCATTCTTTACCACTAGATTCAGAAAACATGGACTCATGTTTGAAACATTTCATGAGGTGGAGGAAGAACTCCTAACATGTGATATAGTATATCCAGCTCCTTGGTGTGCTGAAGCCAAGATACATTTCGGAATTTGTTAAACAAAATTATAATAGTTAGCTGTACTGAGGTATCAGCCTGTGTCCCAAACATTCTCTCACTTTCTTTCTCACTGTATCTCAGAGCTTGAATTTTCATATGGCAAAATCGGGCACAGAGAATTATTGGATGCACAGTGGAGAACACTGGAGAAACAGATGACTTCTTGTCTAAGAAGATGTATTATTGCTGTTTTCCTAACTACATCGAGACTATTCAACATCTTTTCCTGGGCAGAAAAGGATTATTTACAACACATATTAGCCTGGACCACTAATAGAGAAGAGCGAGTAATGACAAAATTTCATTATTTCAGAGGTCTCAATGATTTTTTTCATGTCAAATGCAAAATATCTCAAGTTCCAAGCATTTTGCATGATGTTTCTATTATTGTAATATGCCCAATTTTAATATGTAATTTAGAAATCTAAAGCTAAAGTCCTTTGTTCTCAATCTTTTGTGTCCAAAGTAATTCACGTTATTCAAGTCAAATTTTCCATCACGTGGTGAATTTTTCTACTGCTAAAGGGAACTTTATATTTCCCATCTCTAGGATCTCTTGGACTACAGTTAAGGTATTAAAAAAATAAAAAATCAGTACTTTTACTAGAAAATCTGCTCAAATCTGAGTTCTGGATAGGTAAATTCACAAGTATGACATTCAATGACAAACCATTGTCCATGAATCCTAAGAATATCAATAATAAATAGAATGTATTGTAAACTGACTGTGTGCCAGGCACTTGCCAAGCCATTTCACTTGGCAATGTAAATATACACTTGTACAAGGCCTTTATTTCCAAGTATTTCTACTAATACTCCATTGTATTTTCATGTGATAACTCAAAGGCAAGTATCATCTCTCTTTCTTTTATGTATGAAAAAGCTGTGACAAAATCCATGCTTCTGTTTATGTAAAAATGAAAGCAACAGCTTAATGTTGGAAGGAAGTCAGGATGCAGAACAAAGTCTGATATCATTATATGCTTCTAATTTTTGCTTAATAAAATATTTTCTCTGAAATTACAATACATTATATATACTATGCACTAGCATTCTCAAAATGCTTTTTCATACAGTATCTCATTTGAACTTCACAATCACCCTTTAATGGGTGTGTGTGCATATGTTTTCAAATGGGACAATAATATTTTGTCATTGTCCAAAAGTAAAATAATCCAATTTTAAGATAAAAGCAGACACTAAAAGATGTCAAAGTGACTTACCCAAGTTCACATAGCTTCACTTCTGGACATCTAGTAGGTACCATGCTCTTCTCACATAGCAAATCACAACAAAAAATTGGCTTTTCCTTTTCTATAAAATGTTAAAATATATTGCTCTCATTTCTTAAAATCACCAAGGAATTTTTACTAGACATCAATATTGTTCTACTTCTCTCTCTTTATAAGTTAAAACACCGTGAGACTGGCTTTCTAATCAGCATACCAGCTACCAATACTAAAACTGTCCTTCAAGGCAGTCACCTTGAAAATCTTTAGTCCCATTACAAGCATAACTGACTGATCAAAACATGTTAAAATGTTTTAGGAGTTACTTTGAAAATCAGGTTACAAGCCACAAAAGAATATCACTTTCTTTACTTAATGGTCACACCTCATTTAAAAAAAATTAATAACGGTTTAATCACTCACTTTCTTTACCAGATGAGCCTCTGATTTCTTTGGACCTTTCCCAAATATAATATTTTTGCTCAAAGCATGAAAAATTTTTACTGTGAAATACAATTTTCAAGGTTTGCATGGTCTTGTGGGACAATTCCACAAGAGAAATTCCAAGAATGAGTTGTCCAAAGGCGGCATCCCTGAAATGAGTATGAAGCCTGCCAAGTTGATGACTTTGATGGAACTAACTTTTCCTTAGTGTGTAAGTTTTTAAGTTTTACTTCAAAATAAGTTTTATTAAAAAATAAGCTTGTCACACCTCATGTACTATATGATTTTGTATGCACACAGTGCCTAAGAGGGAATTTTACATAGATTTTGTCTAAAAAGAGGAAGCTATTCGCATGGCTGCCAAAATTAAGTCCTCTAGAGGGTGATTTTCTGAACTAGCAATGATTCCATTGCCAAATAACTTCTGTTTCGTACAATTTAGCAAGTTTCAATTCAATCTACCAATTTTCCCATTATGCCACTTTTAAGAGAGGAGATCGTTTTAACCCCAGTAGAGCATTTCAGTAAATTGCCCACTATAGAAACGCTAAGGATATGTTATAACGCCTCTTTTCTCCCACAGAAATAATACCTTTCTGACACTTTGACAAGTTAATGAAGCATTTCTCTCCCATCTGAAAAAATCAGTTGGCATTCCTTCATCAAGCAAGTAAGCTTCCAAGTGTTTCTTCATTTGACCCTCAAAACACCTTTTAGCACTTTTCTTATGAGTGATGTCAACTGGCATGCAAGTCACTTGGTACATTCCCAGACCTTTTAAAAATAATTCCATCACATTGGTTAATCCTAGGGGGTCTCTCTAGAACTAAGTGCACTTGTAAAACTGTTCACAAAAAGGTCTCCTATTTCTGTCTCTACTTCCTTTAACACCCTAGTTATATTTTACTTGGACGAAGAAACACATCAAATTGCAATGCTTAGAATAATGGTCCATTTTTAACTGCTTCAAGGAGCCTGTTCCCTGCACCTTCATCCTTCTTACTAATAAATTTGATTAAGGTAAATCCTCTTTTGTGAAACCAGAAACCAAATTTTTCTGCTATTCTCCCAGTGCTTGCATTTGGCTTCAGTCTCCATTAATTAGCCACTTGGATCTTTAAAAGTCCCCACCTCTTTTTCCTTGTCTATGTATATACTCTTTAAAAGCCTGTCAGCAGTCAGTTGAAATGTTTAGTCTTACTTGAAATTAATTTTCCACTTTTATTGTTCCAATTATTTGGCAGGTTTTATGGCTTTATAATAATTCCCTGGAGCCCTTTGAACCTGTTACGCCTTTTATGTTTATGCTAGATGTGTTTCCTTAGCAACACATTGATTCTGCTGACTGTCTGTTACATGACATGTAGGTAGTGAACATGTCCAAGCTGTGAATATGAAGATAATTGTCATAGGTTGTGATGTTTTGAATCTCCAAAATAGTTTTTAAATTTTGGTTGCAATCAGAAGAAGATATTTTTTAAATCAACCTTATCTTTCTTCAACCAATGTGCTTTCTCTGTATCTTTGATTCAGTTCTACTTCCTTTGCTAAAACAAGTTTGCAAGACTTGGTTAATTAATAAGGTCATCGAAATATTGCAATAGGAAGATTTTATCAATTTCAGAAAAATAACAGCTTCTATAAATCCCACTACATTGGTCCACATACTTTTTAAACTGCTGAATTGATAACACTAAAATCCCATGATATTATCATTTGACTACAGAAATACTATCTATTCATTCAGTTGTTCAACAAATATTAATGTAGCAGTGCTGTATATAGATTTGTGAAATTACAGACTATACATTACTGCAAATTTTGCATGGTCTCTTATAGGCCTTTAGACTATACTAGTATGTGTGGCTCCTATAGAATGGAGTCTCTACCTAAACTAACTGCAGTCATGTTTAGTAGTTCTCTAGAACAAAAGCAGTTAACCAACAAATGGCATTCCCTTCTTTTCCAATCTCTTTGATGATTCAGGGAATGACCGTCACTTACATTCACACACAAATTCCAGTTCAATTATTTTTTATTTTATTTCAAGTCATTGTGTGTTTTTGAGAGAAAGAATGTGATATGGTAGAAAGATCACAGACTCAACAACAAACAGATCTGAGTTCAAATCTCAGCTCTGGCCTTTCCTGTGTGACCTTGAGCAAGTACACAATCTCATTATGGCCCAGTTTCCTTGTGTGCAACATAGGTTATTGTGTGAATTATACAGCATATATAAAATATTTGGTATGTAGTTGGCATTTTTGAATAAACATTTTAATTAATATGCTTAAGGTGCCCATGTTGGAGTTAGAATTTTGTCTTCACAAAAACAGTGTTTATATTAATGGTTTAGATGTCGTACATTAATTCCTTCTTATCCATCTGAGCTGAAGGCAAAAATAGAGATTGATTTATCTAGGAAGGATCTGTAAAACTAATACAGATTTTGGTAATTGGCAGTAGGATGCTGCTGTATAAAACATCTAAAAATCTCATCCATGGGATTTAGATTCTTAAAAATTCAAATAGTTAATAGAATTGCTATTGCGGAGCTTAAAAGTTTCCAACAAAGAAAAGGATTCAGTTGTATCAGTTTTTCCTCAAGTATTTTGAAGCTGAGATGTTAGTTGTATAAACATTTAGAACTGTTTATATCCTCATAGTAGATTGATCCTATCATTAATATGTAACGTCTTTATTCCTGGTAATATTCTTTGTTCTAAAGTCCACTTTGACACTAACATAGCATCTTCTGGCTTCTTTTGACTAGTGTTTGCTTAATACTGTGTTTTCCATTCTTTTACTTTAACTCACCTGTGACTTTATATTCAAAGTGGATCTCTTATAGACAGGACAAAGATGGGTTGTGCTTTTTAGTTAGTCTAACAATTTGCATTTTATGTGTAATATAGTTGGCTACTTATGTATTTATCAACACATAATTATTAATATGGTATGGTTGAAAATCTGTCATCTTTCTAATAGTGCTCAATGCTCCATCTTTTCTTTGCACCTTGTTCCTCTTTTCCTGGCTAGTTTTGGATTAAGCATTTTTGTATCCCATTTTATCTTCACTATTGTCTTATTTGCCATACCTCTTTGTTTTACCTTTTTAGTGACTTCTCAGGGTTTACAACATACATCGTTAACCTATCTCATGCTAACTTCAAGTGATATATCATTACACAA
This sequence comes from Rhinopithecus bieti, assembly GCF_001698545.2. Taxonomy (NCBI): domain Eukaryota; kingdom Metazoa; phylum Chordata; class Mammalia; order Primates; family Cercopithecidae; genus Rhinopithecus; species Rhinopithecus bieti. The sequence continues at coordinate 175,554 of NW_016804832.1, forward strand.
GCTATAAAAAAGTTTACAACAGCACACCTCCATCTCCCTCTCCTATCCGTTACGCTATTATTGCTATGCATTTTACTTCTACATGTGTTATAAACCCCACAATCAATTGTCATTATTTTGGCCTTAAGCAATGAAGTATCTTTTAAAGATTTTTTTTAATTCTTTTAGTCAAAAGAATGTAGAGTGCCGGAAATGATAAAAGATTGGTAAAGATAAAAGACATTTTATCTTTAAAAGAAGGGTCTAAATTTTACCTGGTAATACTTCTCTTCTGCCTGAAGAACTCTCTTCTTTTAATGAAGTTCTGAAAGCAATGAATTATCTTGGCTTTTTTGGTCAGAAAATTTTTCTTAATTTTTGGAATATAATTTCATTGGATAAAGAAGTCTAAAGAATTAGACTCTAGTTAAAAATTCTTATTTATTTCAAATGTGGATTAATATAATCTACCTTGATGAGAAAACCTTTTAACTAACAAAAAATTNAAATACTTTGACAAGAAGACAGATTATTTTTCTTTGTTGTTGTTGTTGTTGTTTTAAGACAGAGTCTCCCTCTGTTACCCAGGTTGGAGTGCAGTGGCGCAATCTCGGCTCACCTCACCGCAACCTCCGCCTCACAGGTTCAAGCAATTCTCTTGCCTCAGCCTCCCAGGTAGCTCTGAAGTAGCTGGGATTACAGGCACCTGCCACCATACCCAGCTATTTTTTTTGTATTTTTAGTACAGAAGGGGTTTCACCATGTTGGTCAGGCTGGTCTTGACCTTCTGACCTCAGGTAATCCACCCACCTCAGCCTCCCAAAGTGCTGGGATTACAGGCGTGAGCCACTGCCCCTGGCCCAGATTATTTTTCTAATAAAAGAATCTAAGCATTACTTATGGAAACATGCTTGTGTAGATTTCAAAATTGCTTAAAACCAGTGACCTTTTTCCCTTCTATCTTCTACTCTTCTGAACCAGAATGCCTATAACTTTTATATTCTGAAGATATTCCAAGGGAAATGATATGAATTGGGCATTGCTCTCGCTATCACAGCACAGTCAAAAGTATGCTATTCTAATTATGCTATTAAAGGAAATAAAAACAGAAACCCCAGTCTTTTGAGCTATAAAATGGAATTAATAAAACAACATGTAAAATTGTCTAGCGCAATGTTTGTCATATGGCAAACTCTCAGTAAAAGTTTTTTGAAAAAGTGCCAAATGAGGAAGGCATTAATTTACTATACTTTGAAGTTTTCATTATTAGCTTAAAATAGAACACATTAAAATAAAAAACCTCAATTTTACTGGAAATGTTAACTTTATCTGAATTATTACTCTAAAATAGAAGGAAAAGATAAATACTCTGTTTTAGAACTAAGAGACACCTGGTTTCAGAATAAAGCGGTTAACAAATGTGCATGTCATATTATTTGTTCTCTGTTCTAACTAAGCATCACTTAGGAGCTATGCAAACTATCAAGAAGGAAAGTATAATATTGTGAGTTCAACAGATAGATACCCAAAAGGACTAGCTGCCTACTTCTTGTTTTGTTTTGTTTCTTTTACTCTGGCTTTCTGAAACAGCTGTATTGAGATATAATTTACATATAATAAAATCCACCTATTTAAAGTATACAATTTAATCATTTTTAGTATGTCTACAGAGTTGTATAACCATTACCACAATATAATTTTAGAACATTTTCATCACTCCAAAAGGAAATCTTTCAACCATTAGTTGTAATTCTCCATTTCCCCCCTTCCAAAGCCCTAAGTAACCAATGATCTCTGTCTCCATGGATTTGCTATTCCATACATTTTATATCAATGAAATTACGTAACATGTAGCTTTTCGTAACTGGATTTTTCCTTAATTCTCATGTCACCAGCTCAAACTTATTTCCTAAAATGGAAGTTGATGGGGATGCATCATGAATATATAGTTAAAATTATAACATTTTAGACATTTCTCCAAATAAGATATTAAAATGGCCAATATGCACTTGAAAACTGTTCAACATCATTAGCCATCAGGGAAATGCAAATAAAAACCATGGCGAGATACCACTTTATCCCCATTAGAATGGCTATAATTAAAAAAAAAGACAGAGACTAACAAGTGTTGATGAGAATATGGATAAATTGAAACCCTCATAGATTGCTGGTGAGAATGTAAAATGGTAGAGCAACTTTGGAAAACTATCTGTAAGTTCCTTAAATGGTTAAATATACAGTTACCATGCCATTCCATTTCTCGATATATTCCATTCCTGGGTATTTAAACCGAAGAGAAATGGAAGCATACACCAAAAAATTGTGCATAAATGTTCATAATTGCATTATTTATAATAACCAAAAAGTGTAAAAAACTCAAATGTCCATCAACTGATGGACAGGTAAATAAAATGTGGTATATTCAAACCATGTAATATTATTGGGCAATAAAATGAAATGAAGTACTGATACATGCTAGCACATGGATGAACCTTCGACACATTATGCTAAAGGAAAGTGGCCAATTACAAATAACCATATTGTCTGATCCCATTTATATGAAATGTTCAAAACATGCAAGTCTATAGAGACAGAAAATAGATTATTGGTTGCCTAGGGTCAGGGAGATTTGGCCTAAAGGGGATGACAGTTAAGAGGTGTGGGGGCATGAGGTTCCTTTTGGAGTAATGAAAATCTTCTAAAATTGTGATGATGGATGTGCAACTCTGAGAATATACTAAAAGCCATTAAATTATATACTTTAAAAGAGTGAATTAGATGGTATCTCATTGTGGTTTTGATTTGCATTTCTCTGATGGCGAGTGACGATGAGCATTTTTTCCATGATGTTGTTGTGCCTCGGTATGAATATCCTTCTTTTGAGAAATGTCTGTTCATATCCCTTTCCCCACTTTGTTTGATGGGGTTGTTTGTTTTTTCTCGTATATTTGTTTGAGTTCTTTGTAGATTCTGGATATTAGCCCTTTTGTCAGATGAGTAGGATTGCAAAAATTTTCTCCCTTCTGGTAGGCTTGCCTGTTCACTCGACGGGGGGCACCCGCGACTGGGATGGTAGCTTCTTTTGCTGTGCAAACAGCTCTTTAGTTTAATTAGATCACCATTTGTCAATTTTTGCTTTTGCTGCCCGTTGCTTTTTGGTGTTCTCGCGCGCGCAGTTAAGAATGGCAATCATCTAAGAAGTCAGGAAACAACAGGTGTTGGAGGGATGTGGAGACAAATAGGAACACTTTTACACTGTTGGTGGGATTGGTAAACTACGTTCAACCATTAGGAAAACAGATGGACAATTCCTCAAGGATCTACACGAACTGGATGTACCCATAATGAACCGCAGTCCATCCCACTACCTGGGTATATAACCCAAAAGGATTCATAAATGTAATTCCTACTACAAAGACACATGTACACGTATGTTTATTGCGAGACCTATTCACCAATAGAAAGACTTGGAAACAACCCAAATGTCATCCGGTGACAGACTGGATTAAGAAAATGTGGCACAGATATAACACCATCGGAATACTATGCAGCCACAAAAAAGGATGAGTTTGCGGTCCTTTGTAACAGGGACACTGGATGCAGCTGGAACCATCATTCCTTAGCAAAACTATCACGACAAAGAACAGCAAAACCAAAAGGAAACACGCATGTTTCACTCGTAGGTGGGAACTGAACAATGAGATCACTTGGACTCGGGAAGGGGAAATCACGCAGGTGGGCCTAATCATCGGGGAGTGGGAGAGGGGGGAGGAGGGAGGGGATTGCATTGGGGAGTTAATACATGATATAAGATGATGAATTGTAGTGGGTGCTGACAGTTGATGGGTGCAAGCACACCAACATGGCACTAAGTATACATATGTCAAACAACCTGCACGTTAGTGCACATGCTACCCTAAGAACTTAAAGTATAATAAAAAAAAAAAAAAAAAAACCAGAGTGGAATTAGGCCGGGCGCGGTGCTCAAGCCTGTAATCCCAGCACTTTTGGGAGGCCAGAACGGCGCGGAGTCACGAGGTCCAGGAGATCCGAGACCCATCCTGGCTTAACCCGGTGGAAACCCCGTCTCTGCTAAAAATACAAAAAAACTAGCCGGGCGAGGTGGCGGGCGCCTGTAGTCCAGCCTACTGGGAGCGCTGAGGCAGGGAGAATGCCGGCGCTTAACGCCAAGGGAGAGCGGACTTGCGTGGGAGCCCCAAAGATCTGGGCCACTGCACTCCAGCCTGGGTGACAGAGCGAGACTCCCATCTCAAAAAAAAAAAAGAAAAAAAAAAAAAAAAAGAGTGAATTATATGGCATGTAAATTAAATCTCATAAGACTATTTTTTAAAGAAAAAAAGACAAAAATAAAAAGTCAATTTGCCTTTCCTTCAATAAATATGCAATATTGATGGACCAAAATTAAAATTATGACATTTGTATTCAGACTTGTCATATGTTGAAATCTTATCGAATAATCGGATGTCCAATGTATGGCAAGATACACATCATTGCTTCAAAATTTCAGGATATTTCTAATCTTTAAAATAAAATCAGACTGAGACCAGAAGTATGCTCATTTCAGGTCTAAATTAGTTCAAAACAAGAGGACATACATTAGGGAATATTTGCTCTAATCTGGTAAAGTATTACAGAATCACTGGTTATTTTATTTCTGGAAAGAACAGCTGGAAGTAGGTACCCTTTTATCTCCAAGTAAACACAATCATTTTGTCAGTTTCCACTGTTCAGGACATCAATATTTTCCATAATTTCTGTTATTAAACTCACATTCAGCTGATTGGTCACTTTTTTCACTATCCTCATAAAGGGATATGGGTAAGTCTGACTTCCTATTTCTACTTTCATTTTTAAAGCTTAAAAGTCAAAATAAAAGAAAATATTTTGTTGTTTGATTAGCCAAACTATAAAATGGAAGTCGAGCTTTCTGGGAAAAAAAAATATACTGATCTGCCAAGTAAATTCACAAAAATTGGCATATGCTGATACATTGAGCAGAGATAATGTACACTATACATTCTCCATTCAAGTCCAGATATTACTTAAAGAATTCAGTGCCAATATTAATTTTGTTTTCCACCCAGAACTTACTGGGTATTAAAAAACACTTTTATATAGATTTTGCTAAATAATCAATGTAAATAATAGTCACTGAATTATACCTGGTCAATTTCGGTAATGTTATAGTAGAAAATCAATTGAGGGTTGGGATGAGGGAAATCAGTTGATAAGACCAGAAAAGGGACACAGTATTTCCAGGGCTTGATTCTACTGCAAAGATAAGTACATATGATAAGGCTAATGTTTTTCATTCAACAGTTACTAACATTGTTCTGGGTGTTGACATACACCAGTGAACAAGACAGACAAAATCCCTCTCCTTAAGGAGGTTTTATTTCTAATATCTATAAAACACAAACACAAATACAAATCCATCTCTCTTTGTAGTTTCAAAACATATAATCAAATGTAACCAGGGTAACCATGTCCCAGTTTGACATTTCATCTGGTGCCACTTAGGAATCTTGACATCATGAAAATAGTAATAAATCACTTTAAACCAGTACTTAGATATGTAGACAAATTAGATGTACTCAACCTGGTAACCACCTCTCTATACTAAATGCAAATCACAGGCCTAGTAACAGTGTAAGGGAAAATAGTAGCAAAACTGTTTCCACCACTGACCGCTCAGGCACAGGAACTGGTCTTAGAACCAATAAGAGTGTGCATGTGTGTGGATATAGTCAGGGGATTGGTACACACACAGATGGGCACTCAGTATTTTGATGTAGTGGAATGGAAATTTCATGGTACTGGGAATCAGAAGACCTGCCATATCTTGTGAAAGTCTCAAATATTTGGGGATGCATTAAATTGTCCCTTTAAGGAAAAGATCTGAACTACAGTCAAACTTAGTTCTAAAACTGAGTCTACGATTTTCTATGCAAAACCTTGGGGCTTCAACTCCAGAATTTTATCTGCAGAAAGTCATAGATGGCAGTCTTTCACACTACAGGAAGAAATAAATAATTAGGTTTAAAAAATCAGTAATCTCAGATTTACTTTTCTGTCCACCTTTCAGTTCCTTCCCATAGCTTGTGTATATTGAAAGTCGGATCAAAAAACAAGTGATAGGGAATAGAGTTCAACATTAATATGCACAGAGGATGAGGAAATTAATTAACGGGAGTGGGGAGTGCTCATGTCAAGGAATCCTTAGATCTTTCCTGAGGTAAGGGAAAGACTCCAGGGTACAAAGGGGCAGTAGGGAAAGGGGAACTATGATAAAAACAGACACAAGCAATGACATGAAATGAAAATCTCCTACTGTGCCTTCCTCATCTCACTCTGTTCTCGTTATTCTCCACCACGGGCCACTTGTTGAGAATCTGTAGGACCCTCTCAAGGATCTAGAGCACCCTCTTGATGTTACCAGCTCCACAGGACTTCCTCCTGTGGCCATTCTCTTTTCCCTCTACCCACCTCCAACTACCATTAACCCTAGTGCAAGCCCTTCCCTAGTATGTTTGCCTGAGAATAATCTAATTAATTAATTCTCACTAGGTATTACTGATTAGGCCGATCCTATGAGGTTGTGCATTTTAACAGGCATGACCATCACCCAAAGGGTTGTTAAAGGTGAAAAGGGCCTTAGAAGTACCAGAAACCGAAGCCAGGTCCATCCTCCACCCTCTGCACCTCAGTGGCCTGCTGTCCCAGCCACACCAGCCCTGATGTTGTGTGCACTAGTTCTTCTCTGTACCATTCGGCCTCAAATGGAGGAGTTCCCAGAACCGGAAGAGATGTGTTATGAAGGCTTTTGAAGCAAAACAGCCTATCCAACACCCTTAAACATTCCCAATATAGTCTCTCCTCTTTTTGACTCACCCATTAGGCTTCCTGGAGAAAGTAGACAGCAATATCTTTAGCCCTGGATTTAAACACCTGTGTGTAAAGTCAAGCAAGCTCACCATGGTTTTTAAAATATTAAAAACTTGTCCCCAGGGGTGGAGTCTACAGAGGCAGGCAGGCAGGCCTCCTTGAGCTGCGGTGGGCTCCACCCAATTCAACCTTCCCGGGGGCTTTGTTTGCCTACTTAAGCCTTAGCAATGGCAGGCTCCCCTCCCGATGCCTCCCTGCCGCCTTGCAGTTAGATCTCAGACTGCTGTGCTAGCAATGAGGGAGGCCCCCTGGGCGTGGTACCCTCCGGGCCACCTGTGAGTATATAATCTCCTGGTGTACCGCTTGCTAAGACCCTTGGTAAAGCGCAGTATTAGGGTGGGAGTTACCCGATTTTCCAGGTGTTGTGTGTCTCAGTTTCCCTTGGCTAGGAAAAGGAATTCCCTTCCCCGTTGTGCTTCCCAGGTAAGGCGATGCCTCGCCCTGCTTCAGCTTGTTGGTCTGGCTGCACCAGCTGACCAGCAGGGTCTTTCCAACTGCCCCAGTGAGATGAACCCGGTACTTAAGTTGAAAATGCAGAAATCACTGGTCTTATGTGTCAAGCACACACTGGGAGCTGGAGGCTGGAGCTGTTCCTATTCTGCCATCTTGGGCGCCCCCTCCATCTGAGTCCTTTCATGTAAAGCAAGTCCTTAGAGACTTACAAAGAGGCTTAGACTCCCATACAATAATAATGGGAGACTTCAACACTCCACTGTCAACATTGGACAGATCAACGAGACAGAAAGTTAACAAGGATATCCAGGAATTGAACTCAACTCTGCACCAAACAGACCTAATAGATATCTACAGAACTCTCCACCCCAATCAACAGAATATACATTCTTCTCAGCACCACGTCGCACTTATTCCAAAATTGACCACATAATTGGAAGTAAAGCACTCCTCAGCAAATGTAAAATAACAGAAATTATAACAAACTGTCTCTCAGACCACAGTGCAATCAAACTAGAACTCAGAACTAAGAAACTCAATCAAAACCACTCAACCACATGGAAACTGAACAACCTGCTCCTGAATGACTACTGGGTACACAACAAAATGAAGGCAGAAATAAAGATGTTCTTTGAAACCAATGAGAACAAAGATACA